>NC_084918.1:3384815-3544766 GCF_949316345.1 Pungitius pungitius | reverse complement strand
CCTCGAAAGAAGAAAACAGGAAGGGGCACAATCACCGAAGGGCTTCCCTGCAGACGGCAGAAAAAAAACATCCGCAGGGGCATTTTGGGAAGGGACGGAGTGTGTGAATTAAAGCCACACGACTTGCCTCCAACTGCTGTCTAGATGAAGAAGCAACCCCGGTGTCGGGTCAGCGTGTCGGTCTGTGGAGTGTATGTGGCGTGACTCAAGCAGGAAGGGTGGGGAGCGGCTTTTTTTTTTTTTTTGGCAGGAAGCGAGAAGAAGCACATTTCTTTCTCTCTCTCTTTCTGGGCCTGCAGCTCTCAAAGTGGGATAGGAAAAAACGAGAGGATGTAGAATTTCCAAAAGCAGCTGAGGTCAGCTGACCTTTTTCTCTCACTCACACACACACACACACACACACACACACAGAGAGAGAGAGCGTGATCGACTGACTGGGATTTGGGTTAAGAGGTGTGTCCAGGTGACCACATGACCGATGTGATGCCACCGGACTCGAGAAGGATCCAGTGAGACCACGTTCACGTCGAGGTCACCAAACACGAAATGGGCTTTTACTGGATGGACAGATGGGGTTTGAAACCTCCTGTTTTAACCTCCTCACTCTGAAGCAGAATATTTCTACGGGGGTAATGAAGTAACCAAACTCTCGTTTAATGACGCCATTTCTTGCTTTTTACATTGAGTGCTTGCAACCGGCGGTGTGAGGACGGCGTCCAGGCGAGCAGGCAGCGGCGTCGCATTCACACCTCTCTCTCTGTGTGTGTGTGTGTGTGTGTGTGTGTGTGTGTGTGTGTGTGTGTGTCAGCCCGCCACTTGTTTCCAGCGATGTGCAGGTTTTTTCTTCACGCTCTCGCCCACACGCTGCTGCATTTGGGCTGCGCTCGCCTCACGTCGATAAAGCGGCAGGAAGTCCGAGAAGACGATGATTGCGAAATAAAATATGTATTTACACACGGATGCCTAAGCATCCTCTTCGGTTCCCGACTCTGAGAGATGTGAAACTGAAAAAAACGCACACTTTAAAGTCGGGGATGGTGGAATTTTAAGAAATAGATGTAAATAGGTCCTCAAAATACCAAATGATGTAAAATGTATTCAGTTAAAAATAGGAAACTGCTGCAAATAGAGAATGATTAAATCGAGTTGAGTCACTGACAAATCATTAAAAACACCCGAGACCAAACAACAGCAGACAACTATGTACATGTATATTTAGAAAAATCTCAGGCTCACCGGAACAAACAAATCAACAACTGTGCTTTCGATATGAAACCCGTCGTCATTCACTCACAAACCACAAAGTGCACTCAGTAGCTGCTCTGCAGCTTTCACTCTCACAACAGAACTCACTCTGCAGAAGCATACCTTCCGTAGCTAGCGTAGCGGGGACGTGCTAACTAGTTAATGACGCGTGACTATTTTCTGACAATCTATAAAACAGAATGAACTGATTGTCTGAGAATGATCCCTTTAACTGCAGCCTCGCAGTAGTGCGTGAACCTTGAAGTGAGACGTTTGTGTGTGTTTTGTTGCAGCAGTTGTCTTACTGTTAATGAGTAACTCGTGACAAACAATGGGGAAAAAAAATCTCGTTCTATCAACACAAAGTGGACCCTAACAAAGCCACGTACACTCACCGGCCACTTTATTAGGTACCCCATGCTAGTAACGGGTTGGACCCCCTTTTGCCTTCAGAACTGCCTCAATTCTTCGTGGCATAGATTCAACAAGGTGCTGGAAGCATTCCTCAGGGAGTTTGGTCCATATTGACATGATGGCATCACACAGTTGCCGCAGATTTGTCGGCTGCACATCCATGATGCGAATCTCCCGTTCCACCACATCCCAAAGATGCTCTATTGGATTGAGATCTGGTGATTGTGGAGGCCCTTTGAGTACAGCGAACTCATTGTCATGTTCAAGAAACCAGTCTGAGATGATTCCAGCTTTATGACATGGCGCATTATCCTGCTGAAAGTAGCCATCAGAAGTTGGGTACATTGTGGTCATAAAGGGATGGACATGGTCAGCAACAATACTCAGGTAGGCTGTGGCGTTGCAACGATGCTCAATTGGTACCAAGGGGCCCAAAGAGTGCCAAGAAAATATTCCCCACACCATGACACTTGATCAGCCGCTCACAATGTAAATATTTTAGGTGTTCACGCCAAAGAATGTGGCGCCTTGATAAAAGCGGCACAATCAGAAGCAACGACACGCTTGTGGCCTCGGAGCGACGCCTCAAAATTTCCCACTTCACGGGATTCTCGCCGGGTTGGAGACCATCTGATTCCAAAGCCACAGGTGTGTCCCCCTCCTGGGGGCCGTTTGGATGTTCAGATTTATTGCGAGCAACTGGACCTGCAGTGTAGCCCGGCGTTGTGTGGCTACGTTGTGTAGCACTGCTAGCATGGCTCGTCTATGCCGTCCTACGAGGAAATCAATAATTTATTCATTTTTAAAAAAAGACACCTGACCTGCTTAACGGGATAATCAAAAGAATACTTGATTATGAAAATAACAAGTAGTTAATTTGCATAAGAGTACATTGCTGTCGTCACGGAAACGTAACGACAGGAGCGGCCCGGATGGCACGGATTAAAATGGCTGTTGATAGAGGGGGACCTTCGCACCATCTCGAGGGTGTGAGGGCGGCCGCGGACAGATGTGAACACTGACCCACTCTCCCTCGCCCTAATCCGGGGTAGCGCAGGAGGGAGGGGGGGAGGGGAAGGGGGGGGTGGCTAATCCCCGCCGGCTAATAGCCCTTGATGATATACGCAGTGCAGCTGTGGCAGGAAGGTAGGCCAACAGCTGTGGCCCACAAGAGCGATTATCAGATTTCAGCCACAGACGGCGAACAAGCAAACGCAACGGAATCCCCCCCCCCCCCTCGCACAGCGGGAGACGGAACAAATTAGAGAATGAGGTTTTGTTGGTATTTATGGGGAGAGATTCAAAGGAAACGTTCGCACCTCCTCTGCCCCCCCCCACTCCCCCCCTCCGCACCCCAGAGATGCTCTTTTATTAAATGTGCTAACGAACCGGTATACAAATTCAGAGTAATGCACGCGACATGGTTCCTTATGAAAAGGAGGTCAGTCAAGACGTTGCTGTTTTTTTTTTTTACTATCTGACAATGTGCGCTAGTGGCTAAGCTAACAGGCTAAGCTAACAGGCTAAATGGAGCACTTTAATCTGCATTATTGCATCTTCCGCTAATTAGTTGCTAGCACAAAGAAGCAGCCAAAGAGCCGTTTGACCTTTGAAGTTCGCCCGAAGCTTTGACAATTTCTGCCTTTTTTAAATTTCTCTACTGTCTTTTCAGTTTTGTGCCTTTTTAAAAAACCTTTGTGTCACTTGACCCTCGCATAATAGCTCAATTGATAACGCCAACGCTTCCAGGCAAAGGACTGGAGTTGATGAACTACTCAAGTTGTGAGTTTTTCTGAACTATCTGAACTTCTTCTCTAAACATTTCTAGACAAAAAAAAAAAAAAAAGAGTCAGTTTAACTGCTTTACTGATAAAACGGGTCAGCTGTCCGCCGGGTCGACCATATGCAAGGAAAGTAAACATCGCAGCACTGGTGTGACTGTTATCTCTCAAGCACCATTTACTGAGCGCTGATGAATGTTGAACTGTTTGTTTTTTTCCTTCACGGTGCACTGGTTTAACTGGAACAAGATGTCATGTGAGGAACGGCGCCATGGGACAAAAAGCGCTCCCATTCTCGCACGCCGTGCGAGTCACCGGGTTCGGTGACACGGGGGGCGGGGGGGGGGGGCCGGGTCATCATTAATAATTGAATCCGACACAGCTGTGCTCTTCGGTTGCAGATGCTGCTGGATGGAGCCTTAAATAAGCAGCACTCAGTTGTGTTACGTGAAGCCAAGTATAACTCCTTCGTACTTTTGAATTATTCATCTTTTTGGCCTTATTTTAGGCATTCGGGGGGGGGGGGGGGGGGTCACGGGGGGCTGATGGCGTCCAAAATATATGGTGCCATGCAGGCCAAATTATTTTCTACTACACAAATATATTTTTCCTTAATTAAGTGTGTGACGGAGACACCTCTGAACCCCTAGAAAAGGCGTGACGAACAAATATGAGCCTCCTCCGGACCGGATCCACTACCTGGGGACGGGTGGTCACACAAGACGATGGTACCAACCATGTCTCGCTACCTAGCCAAGGACGTTGAATAAGGCTCTGAAGGTGGTCCAAATATGGGCGAGGGACACTGGGGTCCCTTGACCTGATTTAGGAGAACTCGACACACAGGGGCCGAGCTTCACCTCAACTGAATCTCCAGGTTTCCAGCTTTCCCTCCCTCCCCCACCCCCCCCAAAAAAAGACCAACAAATGGGCTGCATTTCTGCACACGTGTCCCATCGACGTCTTCAGTAGTTTCAAGTTACCCGCCGGGACGAGCTTCCCCCCCCCCCAAAAAAAAACCGAGGCATGCCGTTTGACTGGAACGACACTTCCTCATAAATTGATGAGAATACACTTTACAGCTTCTAAAAAGGAATGGAAGGAATTTCAAGTCCCCCCCGCAGCAACATTCACGGGGCATTTTATGGAGCAGATCTTTTGCGATCTTTGAATAACTCTTTGGCGACCTCAGGCCACGACAAGCGCAGTGGTTTGGAAATAAAACTCCTCATTCAGCGTCGTCCTTCTTTTTACCCCCAAACGCAGGACGGCATCAAAAGCGTCCCGAGCTGACTGAAAAGGCCGTTACATAAATATATATATATATAAAAAAAGAGGGATAAAAGGCCTCTGCCCATTAGGTCGAGCACCGGCCACGTTTGAATAGAATGACCGCGATGCGCTCCAAAGGAAAGGGTTTCCCTTGAGCCGCTGCTACGGCTCGCTGTGCTTTAGGAAAGCAAAACCGGGGGGGGGGGCGTAAAGGGCCACCTGGGGGGAGGAGGGGGAGACAATGCACGGCCCGCTGCTTAATGTCGACTCATAGCAGAGAGAGAGGGAGGGATCCCGGAGAGTGAATCGTGGGACATTTGCAGACCATCAAAAAGCCCGACTTGATGCGTTGCCGTCGTGTCCGAGCTCTCTTTTTGCTCTTTTGACTGCGGCAGAGCGGCAACTAAGTCTTTCATTATCAATGAATCTGACGCTTATTTCCTCTTTGTATCATTAAGTCGATCAGAGTCAGAAAATTCTGAAAAAAAAAGTCTCATTTTGTTAGACCAACAAAAAGCAGTAAATGACATTCTAAAATATATTATGTATTAAGGTTAACTTTTGAGACATTTATACTACAAATATAATTTGTATGTAAGCTGCCCGGCAACCAGGGACAATAACAACAGAAAATGATCAAGACAAGGTTTTGTCACTATTGTGGATTTTGTGCCAAAAACGTTAAGATCGCCCCGTGGACGGCCCTCAAGAAATGGTCAGGGGGGGGGGGGGGGTCATAAAAACAAAAAGTTTCTCCTTGTTGAGCCAAAATGTTGATTGCAATCTTCCAACTAAAGTGCCAGGAGCTCGAATTGACAAACAATAACCATGGCAACGGGCTTAGGAACAACATCGTCTGTCTTCTTTCATCATGACATCTTTTTGGGATTCAGTTTGAAAAGATCCAACGGTTATTAGACATTTTTCTATCAACGAGCGAAACTTTGGAATCAAGATGAACGAATGAGGATTACCATGACACACACCCCCCCCCCCAACTTCACCCGGCAGGGAAAAACACAGATTTCTGGGAACTGCAGTGAAAAAACTAAATAAAGAAAGAAAATCCCCACAAAATGACTGCTTAGCACTAAAGATGACACCGAAATAAAACCCACAACACAAACCGACAGGGCTTCGGCACGGCCGACCACCCACAGACACACACACACACACACACACACACAGGCCAAATGGTTATTATTGAGATCTTCTCCACCCACTGGGCTGCCCTTCCCACAATGCCGCACTGATCCAGGTGTCAAACAGTCAACGCCCGAGTGTGCTCACGAGGGGGGGAGGACACTTACAGGACAGAGGACGGGACTCAACGCGTCTGTGTCATCACGCACTGATCAATAGTAGAACAACACAATGCTATGAAAACTTTATTCATTTCATTTATTTATTTTTTTTGCAGCGCCGGATAACTTGCCGAAATGCTGCAGGTCGATTCGCCAACACTCAAGTTACGGCATTAAATATTCACGCAGAAGCGCTGCATAATTCACCTTGTCAACACACCGAGGATGTGACTTTGAGCAGCGGGGGGGGGGGGGGGGGGGGGGGGGAGAAGAAAACTCAGCACCTCAGCAGAAACCCGGGAACATTCAGAAACAAGCTCCTCTTCAGGGCAAACCGACGCTGATGCAACCGAGGCCTCACACGGGGCCTGTGTGCGGGGATCAGACGTGGGAAGTTTGTGAAACACACGCTAATCCCGCCGTTTTAATCCCCGGGCCGTCTGCTGGCCGCCCGATGGGTGTTTCCCAGTTTTCAGTTACTCGACGGGCCTGACTCTCCTCGCCAGGAAAGGGTGGTTGTGGGGGTCGGGGGGGGGGGGGGGGGGGGGGGGGGGGGGGCATCTCGTCTCGGGTTTAGAAAATTAAAGAAACATACACAGGAGAGCGTGTCGCTCGTCTCTCACCGGGGGGGGGGGGGGGGGGGCAATTGGTCGTCCCAGTCACGTGATCCCCGCGGAAAGACTTCCGCAGCAGAGCGGCCGCTCCCCCCCCCACCCCACCCCACCCGGAAAGCCCAGGCGCACATGGCGGCCCGTTTCCAAACAGATGTTTTTGGTTTGCGCCGCTGCAGTCTCTTTGGGTTCAGAGGCGCGGAGCCAGGGAGGTGATTCATGAGCCTGTTCCCTCGTTACAGTCAGCAGACACCGAGTGGGCTCCGGGGGCCGAGAATAAACGCGGGCCCCGCTCCAGCCTTTGGTCGATTTTTCCTTTATTTTTACTTAATCGTCGAGATATAATAGGGCTGTAAAAAAAAAAGACTGAAGATAGAAGTGATGGATGGCACGGCCAGTTTGTGTGTGTCAGGATGCTGAAGGGAGGACACGCTTCCTTTAAACAAACATATCTGGTTTGTGTCCTGCTCGTCCTGATGTTTACACGCGATCCGTTTGGTCACAAGTGAACCTTGTTTACTCACTTCCAATAATGTTTCTGCTGCGCGCGACAGGTCACGCTTGAATAGCGCTAGTCTGAAGTCACTCGCGTCCGCAGCCAGAGACGCTGTAACCGGGAAAATGAGGTCACATTTTGGCGTTAACCGGACGACGTTTGATGCTCCGTTTAAATCCTAGCAGGAAGGATGCCAATTGAGGGTGACACACACACAAACACACACACGATCAAAGGTGACACAGCATCATAGAGTGGGACTTTGGGTGCATTTCTGCACAGCACCTCCCTTCTGAGAATAAACATTTCATCTCGGGATTGCAATGTGGCTCTATAATCCTGAAACGGTTAAACCCAGATGTGACTGGTGAAGGTCTCTCTCTCTGTCTCTGTCACACGAGCACGCCGCTCCGGCCTGGCGGCGTGCGCCGGAGCAGCGAGTTATGTAACAGTGAACACAGAGAGCTACAGGCCTGAGTGCACATCCTCCCGTTTTCCCTACACCACCGAGAGCCATCCACCCCCCCCCCCCCCCCTCTCTACATATCTGGTAAGAAAGCGCAGCGGAGAGGTCACCTACACGCACCAGCTCTGCGTTGAACCGCCCACGCGCGGGTGGGGAAATGTCCATTTTTCCCAGGTACAATTTTCACAGCGACTGCAGCTCAAACAGGTGCAATTTTTTGGACTCTCCGCGGGGCGAAAGTGCAACACGAGAAACATAGCCGGGCCTCCAGTGGGATTGCAAAATGCTCACCAGATATCACCAGTTGAATTCAGAGATGACTTGCAGGTACATAACCTGCATCGCACAGCGTCAGACCCCGTTACATGTGCATTGTGAATAGAAGAACAGTGTATTTGGGTTAGTGTCGTGCAGTCAGGCATCATCCATCCATCCATCCATCCATCCATCCATCCATCCATCCGTCCGTCCGTGGCCTTACCTCCTCCAGCACGTTCACTGTGTTCCTGCAGCTCTGCAGGCGGGTGGTGAAGCTGGACGTGGTCGGGGAATTGTAATCCTCGGTCGTCTCCGAGAGGAACTCGGACACCGATATTTGATCCGGCATCCTTTAACCGGGGAGGTGGGCAAGGGGGGGGGGGTGGTTGGATGGGGAGGGGGTGCAGGGTAGGTGAGGGACGGGGTGGAGGGGGCGGGGCGGGGGGGGATGCCCACGGGAGGGTTGGCGATGAATGCTCACAAAGCCAAAAACATGTACGATTTAAAAAAGAAAAACAGAATAAGAAGATGGGGGGGGGAAGCCGAGGGAGTCTGGAGAGAGCTGATGGAGGCGGAGTGCCGATTTTCTTTTCTTTTTTCTTCTTTTTTTCTCGCGAAACTGTGATGAAGTATCGAGATGATTAAGACGTGTCTCCTCGAATGACTTCGCTTTTCGCCGGGGGGGGGGGGGGGTCACGGAGGAGATAAACTAAATGTCCGCGGGCTACGTTGCCCTTCGGGATGTTCTCAAAGCGACGCGTTTATAAATAGTGTCACTGCGCGTCGGACTAAACCTCGCAGGAAAAAACGGCGTAAAGAATAGCGGATGCCCTCATTATGGTCTACAGATGTTCAATAAACCGCTTGTCGTCAAAACAGCGCACCGTTACCAGCCTCTGTTTAGGATTTATCATAGTCCATGGTCTGTCGAGGTCGTCTGTCAATGCAGCGGGGGTCCGGTCCTCCGTTCCTCAGCCGTAGTTCGTGTTTTTTTTATAACGATAAACGCTGCCGCAGACACATTCACCGCCGCTCTCTCCTACTCGGCCGCGCTGGAGCTTCTCGGAGCTAGTGTCAAGCTAGCTGGAAAGAATGAGCTCATTTCCGGAACGATGTTTTTCAAAATAAATCGTGGCGGAACACTTGTTTGTCATTTGTCAAATTGAAGGCGGACTGTCTCGCGAGTATGGACTTAATTATTTACAATAATAGTACTACAAACCTTCTGTTATTCTGTAGGCTGGAAGCTGGGACGTGTTAGTATTGCTAGGATTAGCCGCCAGTTTCATACATGTATTGAAAATGAATTGTTGTTTTTTTGTACAATCATTATTTGACTATATTTTAATTAAAAAAAATAAAAAATGTGGATCTATTGGGGACATACAATCAAACAATGATCATGATGTGAAATTTTTTTCCACAGAAATCAGAACGCTTTCCACGTTATGTCGTCTTGCTTTTATTTATTTTGAAAACAAATTACAGCATTTTGTTCCTATTGGTGGAAACTTGACGCAACTCTCTCCCGCCCACTTCGCCCGGTTGAGGCCTCTGCGCATGCGTGATCTAGAATCTGTGTCTGCCAGAGCCCAACACCACTGTGGGGCTGATCACCATGGACACAGCGATTTGTAGTAGAATAAGCATTAATGTTTCGTTTGTATGACTTAAAGCGAGAACGAAGATTATTGAGTGTCATCAAAAGAATACGAGCCCTCGTAAGTATTGTCAGTTGGACGACACAGAACCATGATAATTACTGCCATTATAAATAATGCATCAACACTATTTTAGTGTTGTGTTGTAAGTCGAAAGTTAGTAACAGCTAACCTAACGAAACTCCATGAGCTTTGAATTATTGCTGGTCATTACATTACATTTCCAATAAAACTGATCAGTTAATTTTTTGAGTCTGCACAAATGTCCTCTACTGTGAGAAGAGTTTATTTAAATTTCATTCAGCTAAATGTGTCTTGGAAATGAAAGATTTCTGGATATTCATATATTAATTTGAAAAAGGTTTCCGAAAAATCTTTCCAAAATCCCAAAATTGTATGGCATGGTAGATGTTATTGTCCCATCCAGAAAGTCACAAAAAAATGATCTGTCATACATATTTCATACCATAGCAACAAAGTAACATTTTCTATTTTTAAATCCAAATATACAGCAGTATGTCATAATTTCTTAAAAATCCTAGAGTTATTCTCATGATTTCTCCAGACAAATTAATTTCAAAACTATATATCTTGTAAGTATATAAATACATTTAAAGAGTACGCTGGTAACACCCCAACTAGTTTTTTTTTAATACACACATAAAACCAAACACAACATAGAAAACGCAGAAACATGCACAAATATGAAGTATGTTCTAATATCCGATTTCCCCCACTATTCTTAATTAGAGATAACTCGATTTCTTATTGTACTAATTCAAACATGGAGCGCCACCCTGTGTCTGTTCAATAAAATTATTTGCTGTCAATTTTTATGGCTTGAATGTTTCGTCCTCACACGTGAGTAATAACCATTAAATGTTAAATAGGCGTGACTCATTTATACTCTAGACTAGTTTTAAAACCGCGTAACGGATTTCTTTACGGGAGACGTATTCCCGTTAGGTTCAATTAAGTTACTTAAATTCTGCAACCAAATTGTTTTAAAAAAAAATACTGACCGGAAGTTCCGCTTTTGCTAGCTTCTGGTTTAGTTAGCTTGCCGTAGCTTGTGTTAGCTTTAAGCTAGAGCTAAGTGGAAGTCTGTCAACGGTAGGCGGGGATTGTTCCTGCTTGTTTTAGGCAGTTAGTCTCAATTTTAAAAACAACAACACAGGTGAAAAAGTTGATATTGTTGCCTGGTACCGGACGCGGTTGCCATCTGTCACGAAGCCGCCTGCTGTCCTCTAACTTGCGGCGTGGGAGCAGCAGTAACCAAAGTTCATACTGAATGGCTGAGGGCTCCTCAGGTAACTGGCGTGCTATCGAAATAACTTCACCATAAGGGGGGAAAAAACAAGTTCTTACTGTCCAAATGGAACTCTATTTATGTGTAATGTTCGATCGCTTTATTAAATGTGCCTTTTCGTTATACACGCTGTCTTATTTATCTGGTAACTAAGCGAATTCCGTTGCTTAGCTAATGTTAGCTTACGTTAACTGTCCGCTAACATTAGCGAGATGGGCGCTATTGTTTCATGTATGATTTAACGTTACGTCTGGCTGGCTAAGTGTCGCCGATGTTACGTCAGCCTTTAACGTCAGTTAAACTATTCGTGGCTGACGTGACATCGAAGGGTGAACTTTGTATGCCGTCGTTAAACCTGACCTGAGATCTGTTATTTATGAGCATTAGCTTAGTTAACGTTAACTCATTTCAGTTGGTATAACATCTGGCTACAGAGTAACGTTAGCAGGACAATTATGAACCGATTTATTGAGAAAGTTATAATGTTTATTTGTGTTTTTTGTGTGTCTAGTACTATATTATTAGTTATAAGACATCTGGACTCGGGTAGTGATCGATTGGTTTCTAGACTGATTTAAAGACTCGATAATTGACGGTGAATCATCGATGACAATGACTACGTCATTGTTTTTATTTCCTCCTAATATCATATTTGCTGTAGCTGCATTTTTGTTGAGGTCACCATAACCCGAAGCTTTTGACATTGTCCATCTTTGTGTTTGCAGAACAACCTGACCTCAATCCAAATTATGTGGCACATGAAAAACCATACCAGCACAAATCCAGAAGAGGCAGCTCCAGGTTCAACAATGACCGCAGCCTAAATAGTCATGATCAGGACTTTAAACCCCCATTTAGTCAGGATAATTCAGATTATGCATTTCATCAGCATCCCCACTACCAGGGAGAGGATGGAGCCAGGAGGCGAGGCAGAGGTAGAGGGAGGCGAGAAGGAAATAGAAGTGTAAATGGCTCCAACTGCCACAGACCCGGAGTTGACTTTGGCCCGTATGGCGCTAACAACAGAGGGGCTGGGGGCTTTCACTCTAGGCCACAGCCCATGGACGATGGACCCGATGGGCCGAGCTGGCGAAGAGAAGATGCAGGCAGGAATCTTGAACAAACCAACGAAGACCTGGATGCTGGGGCTAAGAAACCCAGGAAGTTTAGCCAGGAGGCCAGGAGGAGAGCACAGCAAACTGAAAGGGGTCCTCGCCTAAAAGAGAACAAGCCTTTAGTAGATGGTCAGTGGCCAAACGACACCATAAGAGGGAACCCCACTTTAGACGTGAGGGAAAGAAGTCAGAGGAACTGGCCAGGTCCAGACTCTCAGCATGACGATCATCAGAGAAAACCCACTGAGGTCAAACGACGCCACGGGCCAATCAAACCGCCCAAATTACAACCTCCAGAGGAAGGCCGCCCAGAGAGGGGGGCCAGTGTCAAAGATGACTCTGGCAGATCATCTCAGGATCCTGCCAGTAGAGCTGGACATGGCTCAGGACGACTCGCACCCCTCCAGGCCAGAGGAGGGAGAAGAACGCATCATCAGAACCAAAGGCCAGGCCAGAAGAACTGGGACAAGATCCCGGAGAGCAAGGAGACGCAGACAGGTGAAACTATGACTCATTTTAACTAGTAGTCAAGTATTTTTTACTATTTTATTCAAACCCAAATAGTTGACAATTTCAATTATTTGGAAGTTCTTGTATAAGTCATGCATTGCCATATACCATGCAATCAAACACAACATATTTTGATAATATCCTCTGGTTTATGAGAACATCTGGATTCTCTGATGGAGCCGCCTCGTCTTGAGGTGAAATATGTTGTTCTGAGTAGATCTCACCTCCTGAACCTCTGAACTCTTCCCTCCACAGGGTGTCTGATTGAACAGCTGTCTGAGGAGAAGTACGAGTGCATGGTTTGCTGTGACGTCATCCGCTGCATGGCCCCAGTTTGGAGCTGCGTGAGCTGCTTCCACGTCTTCCACCTTAACTGCATCAAGAAGTGGGCTCGATCCCCGGCCTCTCAGGCAGACGGTACACCCCCCCCCCCCCCTTCCCCCCTTTGCATCTGGATGTTTACTGTCCGCTGTAGGCATAATGGGCTGTATGCATAACTCTGTTATGGGGATGAACAATGCCTGTACCCTGTGGCCCCCTTAACAGAAAGAAACTACTCTCAGGCTTTGAAGTTCCTGCTGCATCAACAATATTTTGAATTGAATTGCCTTTTTGAGGCCAGGGGGAATATCTATTGCTCTCTTTATGGAACTTCTATTTAAAAAATAAAAAAAAGTGTAATATTATTATTCTAAAACAATTCTGTTTTTCAGAATCGGCTGAAGGTTGGCGTTGTCCGGCCTGCCAGAATGTTGCACTGAAACAACCGACCTCCTACACTTGCTTCTGTGGTGAGTCACATTAACTTATCAGTCGTCTGGTTGGATAAATGAATGTACAAAGTGAGTAAGTCCAGTTCATTGTTCGTTTTATTCAACATTTGATTGGCAGGTAAAGTGACAAACCCAGATTGGCAGCGCACCGAGATTCCCCACAGCTGTGGTGACATGTGTGGGAAGAAAAGAAGCGGAGTGGACTGCAACCACCCCTGTAACATGTGAGCCATAAAAAACACCAGATGACAGTGTTTTGATGTCAGTTTTTTTTCTGTGTCTTTAGGGAAATAATGAGTTGGACCCAAAGATACAGAATGAAAAAGTGTTTTTATTAGTCAATCCAATAGGGAATTTTTAAAAAACGTTTCTTTTTTCTGTGTCTCCCTTCAGCTTATGTCACCCTGGACCTTGTCCCCAATGTCCCGCCTTCATAACAAAATCCTGCATCTGTGGGAGGACCAGGTCTGCTCCAGTAGTCCTCTTTGCTCCTGCCAATCTGTGTTTGTGTTTTTACCCAAAGAGATTCCCTTTTATTTACACCCCGGTATTGGTCCTTGCAGTCAGCCAATGCGCTGCGGCCAGGGTGCGGTGCTCCAGTGCAACGCGGTGTGCGGTGCCTTACTCAACTGTGCCAAACACACCTGCGCCCAGGTGTGCCACGGTGGGGCGTGTCAACCGTGCCAGGTGCAGGAACAGCAGGGTGAGCCTCACGACGCCAGCGCCACACAATGCTCAGCCGGTACGTGGATGCTGACGACACGCTGTCTCCTCTGTCTGCAGTGTGCTACTGTGGCGTTACCGCTCGCCAAGTCCTGTGTGGCACTGACAAATACGGATTTGACGGTTCGGGACATTTCTCCTGTCAAAAATTATGTGGGAAGTAAGTACGACCCGGTCGCCGTGACGACGTCCATCTCCGCCTCTGCCTCACACTCCCTCCCTCCCTCTCTCTCTCTCCTCCGTTCAGGATGCTCGGCTGCGAAGCTCACCGGTGCCAGCTGGAGTGCCACCGCGGGCCGTGCCAGCCGTGCCCGCGCTCGCCGAGCCTGGTGAAGACGTGTCCGTGCAGTCAGACCCCGCTGAGCAAACTCCTGGAGCTGGGCTACTCTGAGCGACAGAGCTGCTCCGATGCCATCCCCTCCTGTGGAAAGACCTGCAACCGACCCCTGGCCTGCGGCTCCAGCGGTAAGGGTGACGAGACGGAAGTCATTCTGAATCATTAGCAAGAAGAACTATCAAGAACTAGCAGTATTTTGCTATTTGAGACTCCAGGTTGCTCACGTTCATTCTCATCAAAGAAATCGAGTTAACTTTAATTTATTGCAACAATTTAATTGTTTTCAGTTTTGCTTGCTGAATTAATTACAGCATTTAATAGTGAAAGAAAGTATTAGTTCAAAGCGAAGCCTTGTTGTCCGGCTTTATCGGTCCACATTCAAAGACCTTAAGTCTGCTTTGTATTTTCTACAATTGTTCTTTTTCTGTTTGTTACGGGATGTGCTCCAAGTCGAGCCCCGCTGACTTAACGTTGTTCATTTCAGATACCATCCATCTGTGTGAGAAGTTGTGCCATGAGGACAGCTGTGGTCCCTGCTCCCTGACCTCCACCATCAGATGCAGATGTGGCTCCAAGACCAAGGTAGGCACAAAAAAACCCACGTATCACCAGGGTAAATAGTTAGTCCTTAGTTACGCTATCAAAGAACTTAAAAAAGAATCTTTGCCTTTTCAGGAGGTCCCGTGTACATTGATCCAAAAAGCAGGTGAGATTCAAACCGATGAAGTTAAACAACCGTGAGATCACCACTGCTACTTCCTTCATTGTCTGGTATTTTACTTTTGACTCTTTCCGTTCCAGAAGAGCTAGTCTTCACCTGTGAGAAGCGCTGCAGCAAGAAGCGCTCCTGCGGTCGACACAAGTGCGGCGAGCTGTGTTGCGTGGTGAGCCTTCAGCCGCTCTGTTAAAGCGATGGGTAGCTTGTTCTTTACAAAGTCTACAATTTAATGGATTGATGTTGAAAATGGCAAAAGAGCAGAGTCCATGCTTTTGATGTAATATGGTTTTATATTACTGAACAAACTGCTATAATGAAGTTCTTTAGTGAAACTGTACAGCGATGTTAAGTCAAAGAAGTTTCCCTGCTTAAAATTACATTTTACAATCTTTTTTTCACACAAGCTACACAAAGCGTTCAATACAAGGGATCAAAAGGCCGCAACAAGCGTGGTCATTGGGGGGGGGGCGCGCTGGGCGACGGAGCTGGTGTCACTGGTGTGTTTCTGTCTCTCCATGCAGAACGTGGAGCACAAGTGCCCCCAGGTCTGCGGCTACAAGCTCAACTGCGGCCTCCACCGCTGCGCGGAGCCGTGTCACCGTGGCAACTGTGAGCCCTGCTGGCAGACCAGTGAGTCCCGCGCGTCAGAAGTTGCACTTCCTGCTGTCGTCCTCGGTGGCCTCCAACCGTCCTTCTGTTCCGTAGGTTTCGACGAGCTGGCCTGTCACTGCGGACTCACCGTCTTGTACCCGCCGATCTCCTGCGGCACGAAGGCGCCCGAGTGCAAAAGCATGTGCACGAGAAGACACGAGTGCGACCACCCAGGTGAGAACGCGGGAGGAGCGGAGTCCGCTCCCGCAGCTGTGAACTGTACTGCATGTGAATCCTCTCCCTTCTCTTTCTTTTAGTGTTTCACAACTGCCACAGTGAGGACAAGTGTCCTCCGTGCACGTACCTCACTCAGAAATGGTGCATGGGAAAGCACGAGGTAACGTCCCCGCTTCACTTCTTCTTTCCCTTTTCATCACCCTCCCTGCTTTTGAGTGACGCTCTTTTCCTTCGGCCCACAGCAACGCAGCAACATCCCGTGTCACCTGCAGGACATTTCCTGCGGCCTGACGTGTAACAAGACGCTGCCGTGCGAGATGCACCGCTGCCGGCGGATCTGCCACCGGGCCGAGTGCTCGCCGGCAGGCGGCTGCCAGCAGCCCTGCGCGCTGCCGCGCTCCGACTGCGGCCACCCGTGCTGCGCCCCCTGCCACAAAGGCGCCGGCTGCCCGCGCACCAACTGCGCGGCCAAGGTACGGCACGACGCACGGCTGGACACAGCTGGACCCTGGCCTGTCCTCAATGTCCTCCCCTCGGGAAGTCGCTCAGCAGGATTACTCGATCCCCTCAATTTAAAAAAAAAAAATGTGTTTGTGTCACGCCGCCTAATTGGTGGAGGTTGTGTTTGTCAGTACAGCTGTGCATTGCTCCTCTTCCTTTTAGCCAGATGTTGAGGAAATCTGCTCTCTTTTTGTGTAACTGTCAGGAATATTTAACTTGGAGGAAGTTATCACAGATCAGTGGCAGTCCTCCAACACGCCAAGAGCACAACAAACAATTCAACTTTTCCCAGCTGCAGGAATTCCTCAGTCGAGCAGCATCAGGCCTTTGAACCTTTTGAAAGTGTGTCCCTTTGCATGTTGAACTTTTTCCTGTCGAGTCCTAATTCTTCTTCCTTCGCAGGTCGCTCTGCAGTGTGACTGCGGTCGGAGAAAGGAGATGGTGTCCTGCACGGAGGCGGCCACCTCGTACCAGAGGTGGGTTGAAACCGGGTCTGCGATCGGCCCGCTTGGATTGTGTAACGCGAGGCGGTTGAAAACGTTGATAAATCCTCCTCTGCGCTGCAGGTACGCGGCCATCGCCATGGCCAGTAAGCTGTCCGACATGCAGCTCGGGGACTCCATGGACATCAGCCCGTTCCTCACAAAGAAGGAGCTGAAACAGACCAGGTAGAGTTTTTTTATTATTTTTTTTTAGTAGAACCTTGAGGCGTGGCACCATGCGGGTTTCTTTAAAAAAAAAAAAAAAAAATGGTGTTCTGCAGGGAAATTGATTTCCTGTTTCCAATGAGGGATTACTTTTTGTTTGTGCATTAATAATTAAGACAATCAATCCGAGGTAATGCATTTAATGGATTACATCATCCACTCTGAACCATCCCATGATTCCTGAGGATCATTCTGAAACGGCATCCAACATGGAGATTGTTTCCTGCCTGGTGTTTTGTTAGTTTTAACTCAAGGAGTTTGCTTCCTCAGGCTCGAGTGTGATCAGGAGTGCGCCACCCTGGAGAGGAACAGGCGCCTGGCGGAGGCGCTGCAGATCGACTTGTCTTCCGACCCCTTCAACGCCCGCTCTTCTTCCTCCGTGTACAGCGACAGCCTCAAAGAGGACGCCAGGTCTGGCTTCGTGTAATTGTGTAATCTCGCCTGTGCAGCGCGTTCCCACGGCCAGACGCTACAGATGTCCCTTTGTTCCCCCTCTCTTTTTAGAAAAGACCTGAAATTTGTCACCGAGGTAGAAGAGGAGATCCGGAGTCTTGTTGAACTTGCTAATAAGGTAAGATGAGACGAGTCATCCCTCTTTGCCGGCTTGTTCTTGCCGGCTTGGATGACCTCTGGTGGCTTGTGTTGGGAGCCCACTGTTCTCTCCCTCTAGCTATCGCCTGCACCTTGATAACCCCCTCTTCTGTTTCCACCATTTCAAAGCCGAAAGCATCTACTGATTCTTCATTTGCACAACAACAAATGGCACCTCATTCTGTGTCAGTTCACACACACACACACACACAACACAGCCGAAGCACCATCAAAGTCAAAAGGAGCTGCTAACACAAACCCGATGCACAAAGGTACAAACCGGTAATGAGCTCGATTTGACGGACTTGAGAGAGAATTCACAGCACAATTTACAGCTGCAGCACCCTTCGACCTGCCAGCTACTCGCAGGTAGCTATTTAAAGGATGCGCTGCGCCATCTTCTGTATATATTTCTCAGTAATGCATCCCCCCCCCCCCCCCCCCGGGTAGCACAGAAGGGATTTATATTGCTCACTTTAAAACTCTACAAACTTGGGTTCTACATAATCTACAGCTGTTGGAATAATATTAATAATAATATATAGTAATAGAGTTCAAGCCAAAGGTAAAGTTTGATCTGTTAGCGTTCCTCTATTTGTTTTCGTGGTATTCATTTTCTACGTCGTTTTCTGACCCGGTTGTTGCATATTCAGCTATTCGTGGGCTCGGCCAACTTTCCAGTGGACCTGTGAGATCTGAACCAGCTGTGGTTGCATGTAGATTTCCGACTGGACGGCCAGACTAAATTAGTAGGTGCCTCATGGGGCAGTTAGGGGGGGAGGGGGGGAAGAATCTTCTCTTTCAGCTTTGTTGGATGCATTGAGCCCAGCAGGCGTGAGGCTGTCAAGGTCACTGCTGCTGCGGTTTCTTTGCTAAAAAAAAAAAAAAAGTATTGTTTATGACCCGCTGAATCTGTTTTTGGAACAATGAATCATGGGGGGCAAAGCTTTTTCTACCTTTAGGCTGCTTACGAAAGGGTTTATCGTTCGTTTGCTGTAGCTTCACCAACTTGAGTCTCCTTCTTGTGCCGGCTTCGACTTTGCTAAAAGCAGTCTGTCATCAATATGCTGCTGTCGAGCTTTTCTGACTGGCTTGTGGAGGAAGGATGGGGGAGGGGGGGGGGCAGTTGTAATTTTCCTATACTCTCCATGTCTAGTAAACTGAGGAAAAAAATGTGCAGCACGAAAAACAAGGCCCACATTCACTACACGCTGAAAGCGTGTGGGACACCTGCACATCCCACCCACATCATGTGCGTCTGTGCCCCCCCCCCCCCCCCCCCCCCCTCATATTTTGTGTTTCATCCAGACTTCCCGCTTTGTTTTGAGGACAGATTTTGAGTGATAGAAACTCCCAACTCTGTCACTGGATGGGAGGCGGGAGGCGGATGTACAAGGCTTTTCCTAACTGGTCCTGCGGTTACCGGTGTTTGCAGGGAAAACAGCCGAAGAGGAGCCACTGTTTCCCGCCCATGAACAGAGAGCACCGCAAGATCATCCACGAGCTGGCCGAGGTCTACGCCGTGGAGAGCGTGAGCTACGACAGCGAGCCCAAGCGCAACGTGGTCGTCACCGCCCAGAAGTAAGACTTTGATCAAAGGCTACAAAATATTTTAAGTGTTTTTTTATTATTTATTTTTTAAAGGTGCTGGTTGTGAGCTATTTGTGTATTTTGCTGATTTCCTCAGGGGGAAGTCCGCCTGTCCCAACGCAACGCTGACCTCCCTGATAGAGAGGGAGACGTTCGGGAGGGCCCCTCCCCCCATCGCTCATATCAAACAGCACAGCAGCAAGTAGGTCCCCCCCCCCCCGGGCTGTTTGTACTTGTTGGTATTGTTCGATTTCTCATCTTACAGTCTGCCCGTGCCTCGTTTTTGATCTCGATTCTCCTCTCAGGGCCGTCGCCGGGGGCTCCTGGTCTAAGATGGTTAAAGAAGAGCCTGTGATCGATTACTTTGATGTCCAGGACTGAAACAGGGCCCAAAAAATAAGAAGAAAAAAACACAGCATCTACTCTGGAATCATCCTTCTACACTTCTCTAAATGTCTGAATCCTATAATTTCACTCAAGGATCTGTGAGATTTGAATTAAAGTTGATTGAGCTCTGCACGGATCGTTTTGAATGCGACCGGCCCCTCACTGAACCCAACGCAATAAAAAGTCAACTCTTCCTTATTGAAAGGACACGATTGTGGATCTGAATTTAATGCACCGCCTTTGATATATTAGAGTAGATTGAGCTCTTCCTACCAGTGCGATGTAGCTTTTTGCTTTTTTTTGGGGCTTGTGTTCGAGCCGAGGCCCCGGTGGTGAACCTCTGATTATTGAGTCTGTGGGTGGGAGTGGGAGTGGGCTGCACTGCGGCAAGAAGTCTTTGTTCCAAACACAACGATGACCCAGATACTGCGCCACACTTTCTCCAAACTCCTTTCCTTGGTAAAAACCGTCGAGGAATTCACAGGTGAGGTCGGCGTTCGGGTCTCTAGCCGATGGGGCCGACTCGGTCTGCGGCCTCCGGGCGGCTCGGAAAGTCTCACGTTTGAGGAAACAATTAACGCGACGCAGACCTTGAGACTAACGGTGTGCCTCGTGCGTTTGATCTTTTACTGAGCCCTCGGTGATGGGCGACCACGCACATATTCCCAAAGTGTTGAGACTTAATATCAGGGTTGCCCTGTCTTCCCTTTGTATATATATTTTTTGTGCCATTTTTTTTAATACATATTTTGGAGGACAACAGTTTTGCCTTTTATCTTAATAGTTCCATGCTCATTTATACATTGAATTTTTCCCGTTTGGGTCAGTGTCCAGTATTCCCAAATGTCATATTCCCCTTTAGATAATCTCTAATAAGACATTGTTGATAAAGCAGTAAATAAACTGCTTTATTACCAGTCAAAGATTTAATAGTGCTTCTTATAGACATAACCATCGATGGGAGCAGAATTTAAGTTGCCAGGTTATGAAATAATAAATAATCCTTTATATTCAGTACTGAGGAATCCAAATAAACATTTATTTTTGTTTGTTGACACATACAAATAATTTTGACTCCAGTCCCCATCAGCTCTCAATTTACTAGAATTTACACAATTCTAATAAAAACTGCTAAAACAAACAAGACTTATGTAATGTAACTAGTATGTAACTATCTTAAATGCCAATTACATTCGATAATGTATAATGTGACCAAAACGTCCCTCCGGCTGCTCTGTAACTCCAGAACCCTTCATAAAGGTTGGCTTTATGAGGAAGGGCCACAGACCGTGTGTTTAGGGACCTGGAGGCGCTGAAAACGAGTTTTGAGGCCCGTTGTGTGATAAATAAATAAGTGCCTTCTTTGTTCTTGCAGCGCACATTACAACAATAACCTGTGGCCGTCGTGTTCCACTGCTTTTGTTAAAGCTCGGACAGTAAACCCTCCCCACCCAGCCCCGCTTTGCTGAGGATCATTTGATGACGCTCCCTGCTCGCTGTGGATTTTTTTTTTTATTTTATCGACTCTCCAGCAGAGACCGCGCCTGCGCTCCTGCGCTCCTTCCCAGCGAGGCTTCACCAATCCCGGCTCTGGCTCCATCCCCGGCTCGGCGTCCCCACAGGCCGGTGCTGACAAGTCGCTCCAGCCGCCCGCTAATGGGGAAGTGAACGGAGGGAGGGAGAGAGATATTTCTATATATATATATATAGAGAGAGAGAGAGAGAGAGAGAGAGAGAGACGCTGCTGTCTTTATAAAAAAGAGAAAGAAAAAGAAGAGAAGCCGTGCGAGGAAGTTGAGGAGTGACGGGGAAGCTGCGCGCCGCGCCGGACCGGACACCTCCACGGAGAGACTCATCCGACAGGTCCTGTTGTTGAGAAGCTCCCCCCCACCACCACCACCACCACCTACTCCCCCACCCCCCACCTCCCAAAAAAAAAAACCCGAGCGCATAGTGATGGAGAGAAAGGTATGGATGCTACCATTTGTTTTATTGCCTCATCCGCGCTGCTCGCCCTCCGCATCCTCCATCAGAACTGTTCCGATTCGGTTGTCTGTACCCGGGAGGCGCGTTGCCACTCGGAAGAGTGCGCACCGGAGTTTTTTTTGTCTGTTTTTGTGTGTGTGTGTGTGTGTGTGTGTTGCTGCCTCGTATAGCTGTAATTTACTGTGCACCTTAAAAAAAAAATAAAGCGGGATTATATTTGTCACCTGGAGGATGAATTCGGGATTATCCCGGTGCACCGCTGCATGGCGCACCGTGTACCCGTTGTGCAGGGAGTGTGGATGCGGTCGGTGATGTTTGAGGGCACGGTGGGGGCTACTGTAGCCTGTCCGCATCACCACACAGCGCGCTGTATAGGTGCACCCCCTCCACCCCCCTCCACCTCCTCCACCCATCCCCGTTTTCCAGCCGACGCCAGACACACCAGCGCGGCTTGTTAACCTTGTCTGGTGTGGGAAAGAGACACTTGAGGAGTATTGGACGGGATGCACGGTGGGGGGGGGGGGGGGGGGGTCATCCTCTCGCATGCCTTTAATTCATTCCCCAGCCCTCCCTCTCCCTCCCCTCTTGATTCAGGGCTCACACAATGATATAATGGTGCTTCACGTTGCTGCCCCCCCCCCCCCCTTCACACAACCCCCCTCCTTGAGCGTGCATGTGTGTGTTTTGGACCTCGCGGGGGGAAGTTTCTGCTGCGGGTGCACGCGGGCAGAAGGAGAGGAATTTGAGGGGTGTACAGTAAAGACCAGATCTAGTTTTGCTGATCCAGGGGGAAAGTGTGGAGGTTTTTCTCTTTTTATACGCCAGCTGCAGCCTGCGTTATGTAACTTGCTGTTTAACTGATTCTCCTCGCAGCAGGAGCCTCAAAGTCCACGTGGAGAAATGAAAAGAAAAGACAAAAAAAGAGAAATGTTGGGAGAGTTTCTGCAGAGTTCAGCTAGCCTAGTTAGCATAATGCGTGGAAACGGCCTCTGGCTAGCTGAATCTCACAAATGTTTTATACCTCGTGACACAAACCACGTACTGTAAATGCGGCAACGTGGTGTGAAACCAAAGGTTACGATGCCAGTTGGTGACACGGAGGATTATTTTATTGGGGAAATGCACCCGTTTCCACCCTCTCCTGGTCTCTGGGCAAAGCTAAGCTAACCGGCTGCTAACAGTAGCCACACATTTAGCACATAACTAAGAGGATGAAATCCATCTTCTCTTCAAACTAGCCGAGAAAAGTGGAAAAAGTCACTGTTTACTTGATTAAATGAGTGTAATGTTGAGGCCAAATCAACACCTGCTGATCCAAAGGATCGGTTTGTAGCTCAAAATATTCTGGGTTATTTCCGGTTTAATGCACCTGGCTAAGATCATTTTCAATGTATCCCAAGAAAGGAAAATGCATTTTCTTTCTTCCGCATTACATTCAGGGAAAGATTATTGTGCTCATCGTATTATTCCTGCTTCCTGTGTGAGTCAGTGAACCTAAAAGCTTCGGGGGGGGGGACTGAGGATTCTGCAAACTTTTTTGGCGAGGCCTTGACCCTCGTCAAATCCTGTGTGAAATGCTGAATTCTTGCCATTGGGTTTAAAGGCGTTTCTCGGATTTCCCCCCACCTCTCCGTTCCCCCCCCCCCCCCCCCCCCCGCTCGGGTTCACTGTCCCGGCCTGCTGAGATACGGAGGACGCTGGGACGCTTCTTCTTTGTTTTCTCAACCGGGCCTCGGGCCGCAGAGAGCGCTCGGACCCTCTCAGCGATGCAGGCGCACTAAGAAAACAGGATTAAAACGGCTTAATTAAAAAAAAAAAATCCAGAGTCTTCCCCCGAACCCGGGCAGCTCGGCACAGAGCTTCCCTTCAAGCCAAGAACAAGAGGGGGGGGGGGGGGGACATGTGAGAGTGCAAGGGGACAGCTCCAGAGGACTGATGGAGGATCAGAGGAACAGCTCCTTTTACAGGCCGCGGAATGCATGACCTGACTTTTTAAGGAAAGCTGCACAGGACCCCCCCCCCCCCCCACACACACACACACACACACACACACAAACACACATAAAGGCCCCAGTCACTCTGCTCATGTTGGATATTTAGTTTAGGGGGCTAATCAAGGTCAATCAATGTTTTTTGCTGAGTGGTTAAGCTTTCTTTTTTTGTGTGAGTCTGCACAACTTCATCACCCCCCCCCCCCACCCCCCACACACATACATACACACACACACACACACACACACACTGTTTCTGCAGCAGCAGTGAGATTGATCAGAGGCTGTAGCCATTTGGATTTGTCTCCTACATAGGACATGCATTCAAATGTCCCACCCCCCCGGCTCTGCTTCTCTGGGATAAGCGGACAATGGGGCGCTTCCTTTCTTTTTGGCCGGCGAGGAATGTGCTGGCTCAGTCTGCCGCTCGTTACCCCGGAAACCAACGGGCTACCGGGAGAAATGTCAATCGCTCCAAACGTTACGAATTACAGCAGCAATTTACATAATCGGGGAACATCTTTTATGCTTTTTGGACAGTTTGTTACCTTTTAGCTGTCATTTGCCAAATATTGTGACGGTTTAAATGCCATTTCGAGGCATATAGCACCCAGGGTGCTGCAGCATAACAATGCAGCGTGTTGCATTCAGAGGTGCAGACCTGCCGGGTTCCTGTACCCGCGATACTGGAGATGAATTTCATACGCTTTGCAGGCTATGAAACACGCAACTAGACTCATCTCCTCAGAGAGATTGTGGTGTTTTTTTTTTTTTTAATGGTTTTAAATCTGAGTGCTTTGTAACCTAATTAGCATGGCACCCTCCTTGCCTACCTGTCTTTTTTTAATCACCGGTATCCGGCCTGAAGCCTATCGGTGGGGGGGGGGTTTCTCTTTTAGTTGCGCGTGAATCCCATCGTGCGGTTAGTTGGCTGTCTGATGAGATTGTGCGATGGTGTCTGCGTCCTGACGGTGCCTCGGTTCAGCTGGTTGTTTGACCCACTTAGACGCTTAGACGCTCAGTACTGCACCAAATGCTGCTGGACGAAACACCAGCTGCAGTAACGCACCATGCCACGTTCTCTCAGCTTTTTGGGGATTTGTTTAATACAACAACCCAATTATTCCAAACAGTCTAATATCAAGTTTCTCAGAAGGTCCATTAACAAAATAGTGATTGATAATTTTTTTTCCGGTGATGAATAATATTTGTTTCAGGCTCTTTATTATTGTGTTAGAACAATCAGCTACTGTGAGATTGAGGAATATGAAGTGTGCGTTTGGTTGTGAGTTCAACCTTTTTGGTATTATTTTGCCATTTATATCACAAGATGTAATGTGGATAAACTCAGTTTTACGGATCTGTCTGATCTCGAGTGGTTGCTGAATAAGATTCTCCCCTCACTTATTCCTCGGCAGATGGCTTGTGCACACGTTTTTTTTTATAGATGTATATATCTTTCTCTCTGTAGGCTTTTCCTCTCTTATTTTTTGGTCGCGGTCTGCATGCCGCCCTGCAGAGAGCCTCCTTCTGTCTGCTCTCTCTCTCTCTCTCTCTCTCTCTCTCTCTCTCTCTCTCTCTCTCTCTCTCCCATCCTGCAGAGATCAGAGCGAATGCACAGTAGCTGGGTCAGGTTTTCGTTTGTGGAAAGTGACAGTTTTTCACTGCGCGCTGGAGTCAAAGTGGACCTCGTCGATTCCAATGAGAAGAAAACCCGAAATGCTGCGTGCTCAGTCCGCCCGGCTGCTGCTGCTCCAGTTTCTGAGGCCTCAGCAGTCGGCTCGAGCAAACAGAAGAACCCCCCCCCCCCCCCCTCCCCGAGGCAGGTGAAGCTCCGGGCCTCGGTTCCGCCGCGCTGCTCGCCACTCGGTGGGGGGGAGGGGGGGGGGGGAAACTGGGCTCATTACCGCCTCTCTCCATCTGCTCGAACAATGCACCCCCCCCCCCCCCCCCCCCCACCCCCTCCCCTTAGTGAGCAGCCAAAGAGCTGAACCCTAAACGGTGTCTGGATATAAGACGCTTTTGTTCCGAACTGCCCCTGAAATCCGAGGTCTGCGACCCCCAAACTCTTGCGGCGTCTCACTCCAGGTGCCCAACGCGGCGCATTGTACCGAAAACACTTTGATCACCGGCTACCAGCAGATGCCCTTTTATCTCTCTCTCTCTCTCTCTCTCTCTCTCCGTAGGTTCCTCTTCACTACACATGCCCGAGTTGCCAGGAATTGGCCCCTAAATGTACTTCTCTCCTTAATCCCCCCCCCCCCCTTCCCCCAACCCCGGTGAAGGTTTTTTTGTGCCGGCCCTTTGATGGCGGGCCGGCGGCCCAGTGAGTAGCTTTTCCCCGAGAGCTGTGGGCCTCAAAGCAGCTTGAGCCGGGTTTTGTGTGCAGCTCTTAGACCGAAAAAATTAAAAAAAAGAGAGAGAAAAAGAGAGGGGCCCAGCGGAGGGAGGGGATCCGACTTTACTCTGGGCCTTGAGCACAGTCCCCCCCCCCCCCCCAGTGCAGCCCTTCTGTCTGTGACAATAACGTTGACGAGGGCAGGTCCCTGGTTCTGGAATGTAAACGTTGCGTTTCACATCAGCACCGGTCTACGTTTCGTGTTCTTTGTCTCTTTCTCTGTTTTTTCTTTCCTCTCCGGGGCTCATTGTGAAGAGAAGCAGCCCAACAGTCGATGTATGGATTTTTCTTCCTTCCTGTCTGGCCTATTTGGCTAAAGAGAGCTAAACAATCTTCACGGCGCTTTTCTTACTAATTATGAACCTCATTTTGTGCAATTCAGGAGGAAATAGAAGAAAACGTCCAACTTTAATGGTTCTTAATTGATTTACAGCTAATTGCTTATTGATATTTCAACCACTTTGGGATCTCTATTGAATGCGGATCATCCTTTCATTTAAACGCCACCTGTTTTTCATTCGATGCAGCTCTATTCATAAGTATTTCCTGGTTTTTGTTTTGCTTATCGCCCTATGCCGATTACATATTTGGGATTTAGACCAACCAAGTCAGCTCTGTGGTTTCTGGAGTAGATGATCAGACACATTTAATGATCTCCCAACGTTGAACAGACCAAGACATTCATCTATTGATCAAGAATGTAAAACATGATGCAAACTGTTATTTAAAGCCTTACTTCCCAGATTGGATCGTTTCTGACGTTTTTTTAGGGGTTTGAAGAAGGGAAAGTCACAATAAACCTTGTGATCTACTTTCAGGCTCTGTGAAATAAAGAGGCAGCCAGCCGGATAGTTTGCATACCTCATTGTAGATAACCGTGACTCTTAGTCGGAGCCCTTTGTCTCCCCCTTGCGGCCGAATGAGGTAGTGACGAATCAAATGAACTGTAAACCTAAAGAAGAGGCTTTTCAAGGTTACATTTGGGGTTTTGGTCCCCGATCAACCAGGATCACAACATCCCTCATCCGGTTTAGAAATACAGTCGCCTTTCCTGCTCCCTCTGTTGGTCAGTAATAATACTATACCCCCCCCCCCTCATCTGCTCCACATTGGGACATTACCATTTGGTGAGACTGACTGGCTTTGGTGAGGGAGACCGTGGGGGTCCTGCAGGGGGGGTTCTCCCTGCGCCGAAGGCTCTCTTTTGCATCGCCCGCGCCCCTTTGTTATCGTTGAGCCCACGTGTGGGTCGCGGGGGGTGGGAACGGGAGGTCGCCCCAACCCCCCCCCCCCCCCCCCAAAAAAAACCCTGCATGGATACGCACATCGGGTTGTTTTTATGACGTCGTGTGCGCCTGTGTGATTAATATGTATCCAAAGCTTGTTTCGTATGTTATTTAAAACGAGGTTAATTAAATGCGTAGAGGACTGATACCTTATGTTTGGATAATCTGAGATAATCCGATTGGAGGGAGGACGCAGGCGGATTGAGGCGGCAGAGATACATGAGGCGCTTCGGGTTCCTCATGTTCCTCGGAGCCTTGTAGACTGGACTAAGGGCAGCGGCAGTACAGTCCTCTCACCACCAGGTGTCCCCACAAAGCAAACTAAGGCCAGCACGTGGAAGGGGGGGGTGAGGGGAGCTTTAGCTCATCGATTAAGTCGATTCCAGCAACCAGGGGCGTGTGAAAGCATTTTGAAGGACACACATTTCCTTTTCTTCCTGCTTCTCCTTTCAGATGTAACTTTTCTGTCAGGGAATCTGTGTCTTTACGTCCTTAGATAGTAATGGATAACACGCAGGCCGGAAACCCCCCCCCCACCCCCCCGAGGGACGGTGTGTCCTCCAGAAGGTCACGACCTCTGGGCCTTGATGTCGCAGGACCACTAAACCAGCTGTCCACACAATTAGGGCAGAGTTTGTCAGAGTTTATCAGAAGCAGAAGGTCTATTTTGAATGAACACACACCCCGGCTTCGTGTCAAAGCTTTCCGTCGCCTTTTCAAGGGGCAATTTCCTTATTTTGACACCTGGTTTTTCACACACCGGCCGAACAGACGAAGAGGAAACAATAAAGGGGCAATATGCCATCGTGTGTCACAAAGCCACCCCCCCTCCCCTTCTGCCGCACGTCACCTCCTTTGTCATTCAAATAACCTCATGAATATTTCACTCTCCTCTTCTGACGGCTGGAAGAGAGAACCGACAGAGACATGAAAGACTCGTTATCAGCTCCTCTGCTCCTCTGGCTTTAGGGGTTTGAGTCGGAGCAGTGACCCGTGGGTTGTGGCGCCGGAAACGTTAGAACCCCCCCCCGACGCACACAGACTGTGTGCGCTCACTTGAAGCAGCCCAGCAAGAACACGTGTCCAGGGACACAGTCACCTTACTGTTGGTGTGCAGCGCGACCAGTGGGTGAAAGGTCGAGAGCCACCGAGGCGAGTGGAGGAAACAACGAGGGAACCAATGAAGGAACACAGAGGGAACCAGTGAAGGAACACAGAGGGAACCAGTGAAGGAACACAGAGGGAACCAATGAAGGAACACAGAGGGAACCAATGAAGGAGCACAGAGGGAACCAATGAGGGAACCAATTAGTGCACCCGCTCAGGGCAAAAACACAGGAATGTCAGTGGCCCATGAGAGGACAACTCTTCCCCCCCCCCCCCCCCCCCCCGCCTCGGGGGACCTTTTCAAGTTGAGGAATCGCCTGCCTCTTCCTCCTCCTCCTCCTCCTCACCACCACGTCATGACCCCGTCATATGTCAGTATGTGCCGGTGCACACGTTAGCGAGGTGGAGCATGGCTCCTTTAAGAGCAAGATGTCCTTTTTTCTATTTTTTTGTTGTTGTTGAGAATGAGACTTCAGAACGGGTCTCCAGGGAGGAGGTGGTGGTGTTGTTGGGGGGCGGAAGGGATTCAAACCTCCCCAGCCCCCGTTTAGGACCAAACGGCAGCCCTCTCTGAGCCGCATGCCCTTATCTACCAATGGAATGCAACAGCTGTGCGGGGGAGCGGCGGGGTGGGCTGGCTGAAACCCCCCTGCCAGACCCCCACGCAGCCCCCCCCCCCCCCCCTGGACCCCCACCACCACCACCACCACCTCCAAGCGACGTGCACGGCTCCTGAAAGGCAGCTCAACTAAAAAGTGAGCGAGACACACAGTCAGAGACACTCGGCTCTCTGCTGCACATTCAAAATAGAGTCAGAGGGAGGGGAGAGAGAGGGAGGGAGGGAGGGAGAGAGAGAGAGAGAGAGAGAGAGAGAGAGTCAGGGACACGCAGCGCTGCGAGGGAGAGCACAAAGAGAAGGAAAGTGGAGCAGGGGAGGGGAACAGGAGGCAGAGGGAGAAGGGAAAGACAAAAGAAGGAGAGGGGAGAGGACACGGCGCCGATCGGAGGGGACCGAGCAAATGGCCACGGAGGAGACGGCGGGGGGAGCCAGGAGAGCCACCAAGAGCAAACTGTTTGAGTTCCTGGTCCATGGAGTGGTGAGTGCCGCTGTCCGTCAGTCCCGAGAAGCGGAGCTGGCGTGCATCTGTGCGCGTGCGTGTGCGTGCGCGCGCGCGTGTGTGTGCGTGAGTCGGCGCAGCAGTAGCAGCAGCGGCGGCGGTCTGTGTGTGAAAGATAGCTGGGTAAAGCTGGCCATGTGAAGGTTATTTCCAGCCCCCCCCCTCACTCACTCCCTCCCTGTTAGGAGATGGCTTGAGAGAAGAAGAAGTGGAGCAGCATGGATGGATGGAGCTCAGCAGAGAGAAGGATGGGAAGCAGAGAGAAACACACGCGCACACACACGCACGCACACACACGCACAGAACCGGATGAATGCAGGAATAGAAGCTGAGGAGCGGCAGCAGAAAGCAGGCAGCTCCCCCCTTTGGGCTCCACGGGGAGTCACAGACAGAACTGGGTGGGCAGGGGGCTGGGGGTCTGGAGGGGGGGGGGGGTGGTCTCGGGTTCGGTGCCCCCCCCCCCCCCCCTCAAAGGTCATGCGAGTCTGGGTGTTCGCTCTGGGAGTCAAGGAAAAAAAAACGTTAGAAACTTCTGGTGCCTTTTTGTGTTCAGTTTTCTTTGAAATGTGTAAATGATCCATCGATCGTGAAGCTCCTTCACGGGACAGATGTCGCTCGATCGCTTTCGTTCTACTGCCTTTTCTCTCTTGGAGCTGAAGGGGGTTTTGATGAAGGTCCACTGGGTGGTTTCCGGGGGTCTCGGGGCTTATATATTACCCTCCGACTTGGAATCACCTGCCGACCCCGGGGCGCACGGCGCAGGCTGAAAAGGCCTCCGGTGCGCCTGTAGGCCGCTTGAACCCGTGCTGACGTGAGGCGCTGACGCCGAGCTGGGCTCTCGCCTTCATCGAGGGGGCAACGCAGCAGGTGATTGATAAGCAGGACGAGTGCGTCCCCCTCAGCAGACCAATTAACCTTGGCGAGGTTCTGCTGGGAGCCAAATAGATGGTTTCTTTTTTGTCCCCTCTGTCTCTGTCTCCCCCCACGTTTCACGGTGGAAAACTCTTGTTATAAGAGTTGCGGCAGGTTCCCTCCTTGTGTACACTGCAGAATGGAGAAATATTTATACGGGGGGGTGGGGGGGGGGTTAGGCGCAGTTTGCTCGCATGTGGCGAGGGATGAAGCTTTTGAACTCGCAGGCAATACACATGTGTAGATGCATTCACACACACACACACACACACTCTCATATTTATATACGTGCACACATTGTTGTGGTTACCGAAGGTCGTGGTGTTCCTGCCTCCCAGCAGCAGTGTGTGTGTGTGTGTGTGTGTGTGTGTTGTGGGTGGGCTGAAGGCCCGACTGAGGTCTCTTCTCGTTATCTTACCCTCCCCTCCCCTCCCTCGCCGCTGCGTCACTCCCTCGTGCGCACGCGGAGGTCAGCGGGGGCCGCGGCGATGAGGAGCAGCGCCCTGCGTGGGAAACCCCCCCCCCCGAGAAAGCCTGAGAGCACGGCGCGGGTTCGCGGGGACGCCAAAAGACGGGAGGTGACAGAAAAAAAACGTCCTCCCAGCGCCGAAAAGTGCAATCGAACCGCCGCTTGTCTTCTTGAAACACGGCGTTCCTCGGGGGGGGGGGGTTCCCGGGCCTTCGCTTCCTACCGTCGAGTGCGAGGAGGAGGCGGATATCACGGGGACGGGTATTTCGAAAGGTCGCGTTGAGGTCATCACAACTTTGACTTTCTGATGAATGCACCTAAAACAACGTAATGACACAATGAAAGGAATTCTTCATTGACAATAAGCTCGAGCCCCGAAACGCGTCCCACCCGGGTCACCTCCGACTGGAGCCCAATCACAGAGCCCTTCTTAAAAGCCCCCCCTATCACCCCGTCAACTGCAGCGCGTTCAGCTGAGCGTGAGCTGAGCTCGGCCCCCTCCGGGTCCCTCCGGAGACGCCCCTCAGATATCCGTCCTCATGGCGGAGGTCCGGGCGGCGCGTTGGACTCGGGATTAGGGGGTATTTATGGGAGACTGTTTCTCTGTAGCTGTTATCTGGAAGGCTCAGATTCTCCAGACGGACTCTTGTAACACAACTCTCTTTTTTTTGGGGGGGGGGGGGGTTATTGTCCCACTGGAGTCTGTTAAAGCTCCGCAAGCTGATACCACCGGAGCAGGAGGCCCTCGACCATGTGCTGGCTCGGAGACCCTTCTCAGTTGCCTTGCCCCCCCCGTCCCCCGTCCCCCCCTCCCTTTCTCGCAGGTTCGGAGCGAGCGACAGCGCCTCCAGCTCCTTATCATGCCCCCCCCTTCCCCCAGTTTCAAAGGTCTCGTCCTGCTCTGCATTGTGGTCCCGCTCCATATGGAGCCTCCTCACGGGGAGCCTCTCCCTCTGCAGTACATCACCCGCTTTGTCAGTTCTCCTTCTTTTCTCCTCTGAGTTTGTGGAGCGTCTGAAGATCAGAAGAGATGGTGTGTGTGTGTGTGTGTGTGTGTGTGTGGTTGGGGACACAAACGGTGTGTGTGTGTGAAAGGAAAAGATCATGAAGCTCCCGCCTCGTATCCTTCAGCTGTCTCTCCCAACGTTTACGCCTTCTGTTGCGGTTTCCGTGCCGACGTGAAGGAGGACGTTGCTGGGGGGTCTGACACAAAGAACACTTTTTATTTTTATAAGAATAGAGAGGCAGAGGAGGAAGAAAAGACTCTCGGCAACGTTTAATGGTTTCAAATGTCTAATGTGACAAACTGCCTGTCCTTTGTAGAATATTTATAGTTTGATATTAACCGAGAAGCTGTCAATGATTTGTCATATTTTTGGATCAATTGCTCTCACGATGCATTTCAGGGCCGGAGTGGATTTACTTTTAGTACCGTTTTGAGGCTCTTGTACTAAAGGCTTTAGGCTACTTTTTCCTCTGCCTCATTTATCTGGACGCTCTTAATTCCCTTTTTGTATACAAAGTACTCAAAGATGTTAAGGAATCCGAGGCGTTGTTTTAGACCAGGTGCCCCTAATAAGACACCACCGTCTTTGTGTCCTTTGATATAGCTCGGTTATAGTTCAATTACATTCAAAATGACACAAACTCATGCGTGTAAGCAACACAACAGCTTCGCGTCCAGCGTCTGGAGCTTCACTAACGTGACTCATTTCTGGGATTTTTAATTTCAAAAGGTCAGTTCTTCTCACACACACACACACACACACGGGACCTCTGGGCTCTTGTTCAAAGGGTTCGTTCCTATGAGTCGAAGCCCGATCCGACCCGAGGCAGCGAACCGAGGCAGCTGTCGTGTCGCGGGAGTGAAAAGCACAGGTGAGAGTTCCACAGTTGTTCCTCGCCGTCAAGTCGGGAGCAGACACTGTGTGCATTGTTTAGGGTGTGTGTGTGTGTGTGAGAAAACAAGTCGTTTAGTTTCTTTTTTTTTGTGCAGACAAAAGGAAGGCCGTAGTCCTTGTGTCTTTTGCTGTTCAAACAAAACCCGAATCAGGAACATCTCGGCTCTGGTGTCCGTTTTTTCTGAAATGCATCTCTTCTGAAGGCTCAGACGGAGCCTGAAGTCCATGCAAACAGATCCCTCATTCACAACCTGTGATACACAGTCTGCCTCATGTTTGCCGCTGCCGCTGCTGCTGCTGCACGGGAACAGATTCCAAAAAAACCGCAGATATCTCGTAAGTCGACGTCACAAATTTGCTCAGCGTTCTCGTTGGTGTTGACCAACTCGGCTGCTGTTTGGTTAGAGTAATGTTACCACATGTTACACAAGTCACAAGCCTCTGCAGCTCCGACGGGGAGGGGGGGGGAGCGGAGCGGACTCATTTCATTCCGGACGATAACGATGTCGCACTTTGTCCAATAGGATGGTTTTTGCTTACATCCAACAAATAATAGTAAATCAGAATACGCACATGTGACCCGTCCTCTCTCTCTCTCTCTCTCTTCCCCCCCCCCCCCCCCCCCCCCCCTCCCACACAGCGTCCTGGCATGCCGTCTGGAGCGAGGATGCCCCACCAGGGAGCTCCCATGGGCCCCCCCGGCCCACCGTACGGAGGGAGCCCGGCGGTGCGGCCCGGCCTGCCCTCCACCGTGATGGAGCCCAGCCGCAAGAGGCCCGCCCCCTCCCAGCAGGTCCAGCAGCAGCAGCAGGCCGTCCAGGGCCGGGCCAGGAAGTGAGTGTGCCGACCCGTAGAGCCCCTCGGCGGGGTGGGGGGGCGGATAGAGACCACGACAGGCTGTGGTTGCTTTTGGGACTTCAAACAAAACCAAACCGTGACGATGGCGAATTAATTTTAATCAGATTATTATTTTTTTCTAAACCAAACCATCCCAGATTTACGCCGGTGCACACGGCTGCTACGACGTCACAGGTATCGAACTGGCACCAGCAGCAGAGGATTTCACTATTTGCTATCTTACAATAGCGCTTAAATGACCATTGTCACTGTTTTTAGCATTTAAGAATACTAGATCAGTTAATGGTAGTGTTAGCATGCATGCTAACATTTGGTGATGATGGCTCTAGAGGGAAATAATAGTTGTCATTAAACTAAGTTTCAGACTATTAATCAGACAAAAGTTAAGCATTCTCCCGATTTTCTAAAAGCAACACATCCATTAAACAGAAGAGGGGTAATGAAATCCACGGTGACTTGCAGCCCACAGACGCTTCCACACTGTGACCCCCGAGGATCCGACCGTTTGACCCTTTGTGTGTCTCCGACTCCCTCCCAGCGCTCCTTGTTGCGATGCACCCTTTGCCTTGCTCTTTGCATCCTCTCCTCACCGTCCCAAAAACAACACAACACAACAACAACAAAATCAACTGCGACTGAGTGTGTCTCTTTGTCTCATCCGTTCAGGCCCTCGTCCCTCTATCTGTTGTCTGCTGTTTGACAGTGGATCTGATCACCAGACACACACACACACACACACACACACACGCGGTGTGCGCGCGGTGGACGGATGTCTGTTAGGAGACGAGTGTGTGACAAGTACGGTCACGGGGGGGGGGGGATCAATGCGCTCGCTCAGTCGCTTTCATTCTCTCGGTATCTGCAGCACGATTGATCCACTTACAATTAAGCGGGCATGTCGAACAAGTAGGGGGGGGGAAGGGCAGGGGATGGGGCGAGGGGGGGGGTGCTGTCGTGCGTCGTGAGGCCTCAACCCCCAGATCGGGCCCGGCTGGCAGCGGAGGTTCTGATCGATGGGCCAGGGTGACCCGTCCAGGTGTCTCTTTCTCTGTGTGTGTGTGTCCTCCGGCAAACAAGTCGATGCTTCGGCCGGCTCAGACCCCCTCGACGCTGCCAGCTGGAGGGGGGGGCGGGGGGGGCAGGGGGGTGTGGTACCCGTGTTTGCAGTGTCATTGAGCCCTCGTGGCTGCGGTGACTTTCGGTCCTTTTGCAGAGCCGCTGCTATAAATAGGATTTTAAAGCCGGGTTTGCGTCGCGTGAAGTGGACACTCGACCTTTTCTATATTCTTCCGGTTAGTTTTTCCCCCCCGAGGACCCAAACGCTTTGTGTACTGCAGGGAAGCGCCACGGGACTGTGACGCCGGCGTCGCGCGCTAAGGGGCCGATTTCGCATCACGTTGATGGGGGGGGGGGGGGGGGGGGGGGAAAGAGGCTTGGTACTCGTGGGATTTTAGTGTCGAGGCTTTTATTTCCGTGGTCTCATGGCAGGAACCACTCAGGACAGCTGCCCTTTGAAAGCGTGTCCCGGGCATAACGTTTCAGCTGCCTTTTTATAATCCTCAATTGTAAAGTCGATGCCAAGTGGAAATCGCCTCCTCGAAACATGTGTTGTCGACTCGTTTCGGTTTCCTTCTCTTGATGACAGTTGGTTGCAAAGTGCGTAACCAAACCCAACGCTGATGTCAAAGTGCACCCACTCACAAGAAATGTAACCACCGGAGCGACTTCCTCCGGAACAATGCGCTCCTTCTTTTTGTCCAGAGACTCACTTCCACACATTTTCTCCCCCAGGTCAGTTCCCACGTGATGCATCTTACTTACTTACTTTTCCCATGACGATGCGTTGTTTACTAAAGCCCGGTGTTTTTCATACAAACACCTGAACTTTGATTTTGACACACACCAGTCCCCCCCCCCCCCCCCCCCGTGTGCGTCTGTCTCTGTGTGTTGTCTGTCTGTGTGTGTGAAGCACGATTGTTGTGGTTCACACAGAGACTTTGTTGAATGGCCGTGTCCCTCGGAGGACGCCCCCCCCCCCCCCGCCACCCCCCCTCCCACTCTCTGCTGCACTGTGTGCATGCATGGACGCAAAAACGCGCCCGTCCCAGTGCCCCGCCCCCTGTGTGTGTGTGTTTTTTTTTAGTTTGCATACACTAACGGACCCTTGAACTCAACACCCACCCAACACATTCAGACACACAAAACAGCCCCCCCTTCCTCCCCCCTCCTCACACTGTCAGTACTTGAGTGTGTGTGTCTCGCCACAACTCTAATCGGACAACCTTCGAATCCTCACCAATTCTTAGGAAGCCGGTCGGATTCCCCGGAGCCAATGAGATCCCGGCGCGGCCGATGGACATGAGAGAGCCCCAATCAGATCCCACGCTCGGATCCAAGTAGGAGTTTGTTCTGCTGCATGTCCATTTTTCTCACGTTTGATGACCCCCCCCACCCCCTCCTGGCCTTTTTGCCCCGAGCCCAGCACCCCCTGAATGAGTTCTTTTAGAGTTGAGGCCTGCAGGCCGAGTCCCTGAGATGTAGTGGTGCATGCTTTGGACTGGAGCATGGCATGATGGGACCGAGACTAGAAACATGAGCTACAATCCCATCCAAGACCCCTCTTCCAGGATCCGTTTATAATGGCGGATTGTTGTGATGCAGATGTGTGTTTTCCTTTGCAATGCATCCTGGGATCTTTAAACTCGCCCTGCAGGAGGTTTGTTTTGGGGTATTTGGCATGCTGATGTAACGCCCTGCAAAGAAACCCCCTTCTATATGATGTTATCCAAGGAAAACGTGTTAGGTGACGATCCCTCATAAACAATATATACCAAGATTTATCTGCATTATTTATAACGTTGTATTGCCCCATCCACACTTGAATTAAACCACTTAACAATGTAGTTTGTCGCAGGGATTAGAGCAGGAGACTTTCTGCGTAGCCTTAATGCTAAATATGCAGCCCGTTAGCCTAGCTTAGCATAAAGACTGGAATCCGGGCTTTGTTTACAGGTAACAAAGTAACCAGGTCGGACGTTCACCACCAGGGCCTGAAAGCAGATACGTTTGTTAACAAAATGTAAATAAGGTGTAAATCAAATAATTTAAGGGCATTTGGGAAAGCAAAGGAAGCGGAAGTGTTAAATGATGTTGTGTGTCACTAAATAAGAACGTTCTGACGACCCCACGGCGGCTGATTGTCTGATTGTCCTCTGTCCTTTTGAGAGAGAAACACAGCGTTCAAAATGTTCTTCTCACACAGCGGAAAACTTTCAAGAATGAAAACATCTCCACGCACACACACACACACACACACACACATTCCCCTCCGCGGACAACCGTTCCCCATTCCTCCTGCAGACTGTGTGTGTGTGTGCATTGTGTACATGCAGATAAGAGGTGCGGGATGTGACACTTTTGGGGCTGTGAGAGGCTCTCATCTGCAGGCGGTCAGCTGCATTTCAGATACAACAAACAAACATTTCACCACACACACACACACAGACGCACACAGCTGGGATGCTGGGGTGCTGGATATGGCCCAGCATTTTAGCAGATGGCCTGGGTGCTACGCTATCAGTCACCATAGTAACATGCTCTCTTTTTCCTCTTTCCCTCTGTCTTTCTCTCCCTCTCTCCAGTGCGAAGAGAAGGAAAATGGCAGACAAGATTCTTCCGCAAAGGGTGAGGCTGCCTCTTTATACCTTTTGTTGCTGGCTGTTTTTTTGGGGTGTGTTTTCCCCTTCAATGTCTGCATGTGTGTGTGTGTGTTTATTATCCTTTTGTGTGAAGAAAAAAAGCAAAGGGACAAAAAAAAGATGCCGGTGGTGGTTGTGATGTCAGAGGTTGGTGGAAGGCGCAGAGGGGCCAGATGATTAAGCGTTACGTCCTCATGGGCAGCGGCGTTCATTTGGATGGTGGCTCGTCGTGTTTATTTTTTTTTTCCGAGGTAGTGAGCGGGATGCAGCGGCGGGTGGGGGGGAATTGCCACAGGTGAGCATTAGCCGGAGGTTGGTGTGTTTTTTTCGGGCCCCCGTGGCGCGGCGTTCGCCCCGCAACGCCGGGACGCCTCTCACGCCAGAACTATGGAGGTCTGGAGCGCAGGAGCCAGGTCTTTGGCCCATAACATAACGCAGGCGGCGAGATAGCGGGTAGGCACGCCCCCACCCCGCCCCGCCCCGGGCGCCACTCCAACCGTAATGAGTCAGGAAGCGGGAATGTCTGCCGCACTCTGCCCTTCACTTTGGGCCCGGTGAAAGACAGGGGGGGGAGATAAAGAAGGAACGGGGAGGGGAACAATGGATGGCGGCCATTTAGAGAAAAACATGAAAGAGAGAAGAAGAGGGAGGGAGGAGAAGGAGAGACCGTGTGTGTGTGTGTGTGTGTGTGTGTGTGTGTTAAGTAAGCAGCATCAGCCCTTGATGCTCTGAGGACTTTCATCGGTGTGGTAATGTGTGAGTCCCGGCTGGTTGGCTGCACACTCTGCATCTCATTTCCCCCACCCCCCAACCCGGTGTCCTGAGGATGCCGTGGACCACGGTACGAATGGCACACCGGGAAGTAGTTTATAAAGAAAAGATAAGTCTCATTTGGAGCAGAACATCACACAGAATGACTTATTATCCATATAGTGGAGATGTTTATCAGTGATCTCACGTGCGTTTTTGGTACCTGATCCTGTAGAGATCAGGCGGGGGGGGGGGGGGGCCTTTACGGCTCACGCAGAGCTTCTTCTTCTCTTCCCAACTTTGTCCAAACCCTCCAGACTTTGCTTCCAATTCTAGATCTCTGCCATTTTTAAAGAAACGAGACAACATCTTGGAATGTTGCACGATTTCCATGCGATACTGAGTCCCGGGTTCGATCGTCTCTCCCCCCCCCCCCCCCCCCCCTCCCCCCCCCCCCCCCCCCCCTCCGAGCAGATCCGCGAGCTGGTCCCGGAGTCTCAGGCCTACATGGACCTGCTGGCGTTCGAGCGCAAACTGGACCAGACCATCATGCGCAAGCGCGTGGACATCCAGGAGGCGCTGAAGAGGCCGATGAAGGTAAGGGGAAGCGTCGGCGAGACGGGGGTCTGAAACACTCTCTTCTGAGAGGACAAAAGGGTTCTTGGACGTCGCAGAGCTGGACCACGACGTTGCAGCCCACGGGATTTGATGAGATGTCCGTTGGATTTGTGGTGTTTGTTTTGTGCCCTTGTGTCAGCAGCAGAAGCGTAAACTGAGGCTTTACATATCCAACACCTTCAACCCGGCCAGGCCCGACGCCGACGACTCCGACGGCAGCATTGCATCGTGGGAACTGCGAGTGGAGGGGAAGTTGCTAGATGATGTGAGTTTTTTTCATCTAATTCATCTAAAATACGGATACCATTGAATAGTTAATTTTTTTTTTTTTGTCCCTTACATGTGGAATTGTACCCACGGGGGGACTGAAACATCAAATAACTGGGACTTGCCGCAGGGTGTCATTAAAAACCCGGCTTGCCCTGTGAAAAACGTTTGCTTCTCGGGGTCGTTCGTGTCCAGCGGCGATGGTTATGTTCTCAAACTAGTTTTGGAAAGAAAAGTGGCGTCCGGCTCGGGGGGGGGGGGGACATATCATGCGAAGGAACGAGCGCTGGCGGGGGCCGAGCGGCGACGTCATCTCGCGAAGCGTTTGGGTCTCTCAGACCTCAGACATTTCTGGCCGGGCCTCGGAGGAAGTGGACCCTGAGAAAAAAAGCTCCTCTCACTCACCCTCTCGTGGTTCTTTAAACGTGGCGAGCCGACGTTTTCCGTTGCACCCGTGCGTTCTAATTTAGACATCAGCTAACGACACCCCCCCCCCCCTCTCTCTCTCTCTCTCTCTCCCCCCTCCCTCTCTGTCCCACAGCCGGGGAAGCAGAAGAAGAAGTTCTCTTCGTTTTTTAAGAGCCTGGTGATCGAGCTGGACAAAGACCTCTACGGGCCTGACAACCACCTGGTGGAGGTTAGTTCAAACATGGCCGCCGCACCCTGACCACAGAGGAAGAGGCTTCGTATTTAGAGCAGCGCTGACCCCGTCACCATGGCGATCGGCGGTTTCACAAGCGAATGAACGTCAGCTGCAAATGTCATCAGGGGCGGCTCAGCGTTGCTGTTACTTTTTTTTTATCTTTCATAAAAAAATAGAAATACTCATTCAAACGAACGGAATGAACGTTCACAATGGAAACATTCTCAAATTTGTTCATGCATTTCAGACTCTTCTCTACTCGCTCATGCTTTCAGAAAAGTATGTTACAAATCTTTCATACATTCTGTGTATTATTTTTATAATTTTCAATCCTATTAAAACTGTATTTGAAGCTTTGTTATTTTTTTAATGTCCTGGATGGATTGTCCAGACTCCTTTCTCTCTGTTACTGTAATATTTCCGTGATGGGACCGGTAGGAAAGAGGCTTTAGTTATTGCAGAGGAGTCACACAGCAGTTACCATGGCGACCTTTGTTACCGTAACACAATGAGATTTATTTCCCCTCTCACATCTGTTTAAAAAATGAAGCCACAGACAGAAGACTTTTTGGCTCATCCTCCAGAGACCCATAAAAAGACAGGAATGTTTTTTTGTCTTTTCCCTCTTTGAGGAACCCGATGTAACAAAGGAAATATCACGTTCTAATCGGCGAGGTGACGTCCCAGGTGAAGCTAATTGCACTAACGAGGGCCCAGCTGGTCCTCCCACACAGGTGTTTGTGATGAGTGGCCCTGATCAGACTCTCCCGATAAAGCACATGCCTCTGAAACGGTCATGGTCTCATTTTTATCTCTTCAAGGTTCACATCTGGACACCTTGCTCATCACCTTGGTGCATTCACCTGAGATTTCACATCCACCGCTGTTAAGGCTTTTGTACACGCGGCCGGTAGTCAAAGTCTTTATTCACTTTACACAAAATAAAACATAGTCGTGTTTTTTTTCTAATACCTTGAGGTAAAATCTGTACTTTAATCTGCTCTGATTCAGCCGTTGGCTGGAGGGAACAAACGCTGCTCTGTATCGCATGCACAAGCCTCTGCAATCCGCTGCTCCTTAGAGTCACTTCCTAGCTTTCATCCTTTCGGTTTCAAAGTAAAAAAAAAAAAAAAAAAGCCTTTATTCTGCAGTTAGCGCCACGCGGTTCACCCCTCGCTATCTTAGGTTTTCTCAGCACAATGTGCGCGGCCGGTCCGCAGATATTTAACCTCTCAAGGAACCACAGGCGCTGCGCTCTAACTCGAGATCACAGCGGTTAAATGTGCATCTATTAACTGTGCCAAGTCTCCGGCTGCTTTATTAAAGCCCCTTAAAAACTGAATTCTACACTAACATGAAAGGAACGATGTATTCTATAAGGGTGCAATACCACGTGCGGAAACTGATGAATGAAACGCACGTTTGGATGTAGATACGTGGATGTTTGTTTTCGCAAAAGTGCGAAAACCACCGGGGCGATGAAGTGTGATTTGAAAAAAAAAAAAAAAAAAAAGACCATTCAGCCTGAATAAACCACCTCAGTTTGGGGTGTGTAGTCACCCTGCCGCGCTCTGCTCCTCCAGTGGCACCGCACGCCCACCACGCAGGAGACGGACGGCTTCCAGGTGAAGAGGCCCGGCGACGTGAGCGTGCGCTGCACCCTGCTGCTGATGCTGGACTACCAGGTGAGGGCGCCCTCCCCCCCCCCCCCCCCCCCATACCCCCCATCGCCGGGTTTAGAGGCGACCAGACGCAAGGGTTGCAATGCGATTTCATACATATACGTGTGTGTGTGCGTGTGTGTGTCCCTGCAGCCTCCCCAGTTCAAGCTGGACCCTCGGCTGGCTCGCCTGCTCGGCATTCACACCCAGACCCGGTCCTGCATCATCCAGGCCCTCTGGCAGTACGTCAAGACCAACAAGCTGCAGGACTCCCACGACAAGGAGTACATCAACTGTGACAAGTACTTCCAACAGGTACGGGACCCCCCCCCCCCCCCCCTTCCCGGTGTCGCATCTGTGGTTTTGGAAGCCGTTTCATTCCTTATTTTTAAACGTGTGTTCTATCTCTGGACGTGACTCATGTGTTTTTCTGGCACTGGGTGTTGTTGACAGACGGTTCTCCCTCCTCTGCAGATCTTTGACGGCCCTCGGCTGAAGTTCTCTGAGATCCCCCAGCGCCTCACCAACCTCCTCCTGCCCCCCGACCCCATCGTCATCAACCACGTCATCAGGTAGGTTCCTGGTCCAGACCGCACAGGATGTACATTTGGAGGGGAAAAAACAGTTTTTACTGTTAAATTGACGTTATTACTGTAAGAACGAACCTTTGCTCTCCGTCAGCGTGGATCCAAACGACCAGAAGAAGACGGCCTGCTACGACATCGACGTGGAGGTGGAGGATCCCCTGAAGGGCCAGATGAGCAGCTTCCTCCTCTCCACCGCCAACCAGCAGGAGATCGCCTCCCTGGACAACAAGGTGAGAGCCGTTGGGTACGAGTCACATGAAGGGAGACCGGGTTCTTTTTTGCTGCGTTGTAAAACCGTCGCTCTTTCAGATCCACGAGACCATCGAGTCCATCAACCAGCTGAAGATCCAGAGGGACTTCATGCTCAGTTTCTCCAGAGATCCCAAGGGCTACATCCAGGACTGGCTCAAATCCAGAGCCGAGATCTTAAGGTTGCATGTTTATATTTCTTCTGAGATCTTGATACTTCCTGTCACATGTGACATCCCCCCCCGTAACTCCCGGGTTCCTCCTCGCCGGCTGCAGCTAATGACGGACGTGGTGGGGAACCCCGAAGAGGAGCGGCGGGCGGCGTTCTACCACGAGCCTGGTCCCAGGAGGCCGTCAGCCGCTACTTCTACTGCAAGGTGAGGAGACGTCTTTTTTTTTTTTTAAACACCCGCCTCGCTGGCGGCTCCGCCTCCAGGCGCCACGGTGACGCGTCTTCTCCTTCTCGTCCCCCCCCCCGCAGATCCAGCAGAGGAGGCAGGAGCTGGAGCAGGCCTTGGCGGTCCGCAACACCTAAGGCGAGGAGGAGGCCGTCGTTCACCGCACGCGTTCGGGTCGAGTCCCTCGGAACCGCCGGCCCGATTAACGAAACCCCCCCCCCCCCCCCCCCCCCCCCCTCCTCTCGCCACGCTCCGCTTGTTCTTCTTTTTTTAAATTTTTTTGTAAATATATCACACAAAACTCCAGAACCGGCTGCTCGGACGCGGCAGCTTTTTTTTTTTTTTTTTTAGGGAGGGGGCGGGGTTTCTCACTTCATGTTTTCCTGCCTGAAATGGATTCATTGTTTGATTGTGCGAGCGACTGTGTCTTTTTTTTTTTGTTCTCGTTAGGAGAGTGTGTGTTTTTTTTTTTGATCGACGGTTCGACGCACGAATCAATGCGATCACTAACCCGCGGAGTTGTCGCTTCCATTCATGTTTCGGGTCAGAGGAATCCGTCCGAACCTCCGATTGTGTCTCATTTTTGCGTTATTTGCCGGCACCCAGTGTTACACAAATGAACCCAAGTGTTACCACTAGAATAGTGTTCAAGTATTCATCATGGCATAAACAATAATAGCTTTTTCTTACCTTGATATGCCCACGTACGCGTTGGGGCCGCTGTCTTTTGTCTCACTGCCTCGTCCCCGTGGTGTTTGTGCGCTGAAGGTTTTACCAAAGGTTGCAACGAGAAGAAGAGAAGCACGATGGCCGAAAAAAAGAGAAATCCGCTCCTGGGGTTTTCCACTGATTTGCAAAAACATTTCCTTGTGAGGTGGTCGTAAAAAAAAAAAAAATCAAAAAAAAAATCAAACAATCTGGGTCGTTTCGGAGGGGATTCAGTCCCAAAGGTTTGCCTTTTATAGCCAATTAGGCCTCAGGTTTTTGTAAACAAACTGTAAAATGTTCTTGCAATGAACACTGAACCCCAGGTCTGCAGGATTTGGTCCATTTCTACACTTTTATGTTCAATGAAGAATCATTTTAGAGATGTGAATGTACATATGTGTTTTTTTTCCTTCCCTTAAAAGGGCCAACTGTATAGTACACGACAGACTATTAGTGTTTTTTAGTAAGTTACGTGGTGCATTATGGGAGCTCGTGAGTTTAAATGAGTTTGCAGGAATGTTAGTGTTCCTCCGAGTGCTATCTCGGGTCGGGGGGGATTTATTTTAGGTCCACATCCCGTCACCGCCGTGGGAGCCACGAAGACCTCCCTCGCTTTGATTCTCAGTAGCTGAAACTCTCTGCTCTCCCTTCACACCTTGTTTTTTTGTAATGACACTTGACTTTTATGTATGCGTCGTCATATCGGAGGGAAGACTTTTTTCTTTTTTTTAGGGGGGGGGGGGGGGGGGGTGTCGTCTTCTTCTCCGCAGTCACTTTTCTAGCTGGAACCCTTTGGTGGGGTTTCGTTGCACTGTGCTTGTAAATCGGATCCCGGGCAGACGCAAAACCAGTGGTGATGACGACGTCACGATGACCTATGCATGCTCCATGGACATTAATCAATACATCTGATGCGATTGTGTGTGTGTGTGTGTGTGTGTGTAAATATAAAAAGCTGGCATAGCAGTCTGTGTGACGAGAAGAAGAACTTTAGTTGAAATGCCTTCGGGAAACTTTTTTGCCAAAAATGATGAGCCCTACCAGCAACTTCACTGTAGGTGTGACTTTTCTTTTTCTGAGCTGTGTTTTTTTTCTTACTAGGACTAAGTAATAACTGCACTCGTTAGGGGGACAAAGCGTAGCCGTCTGTCTTTGTGTGTGGGGGGGGGGGGGCATTATGTCGTTGTCGTAGAGTCACTGATTCACTTGCACCCTCTTCTGGAGGAAACTCAAAGCTGCGACTCCTGGGGGCGCCTCCTCAGCGTCGGGCGCCACGGCGTGACAACAAAGTGTCAACGCGTCTCCGGTCACTAAGCCAGAGACACGCTGTGGACATGTCTCGTCCCTGCATGTGTGCGTGCGTGTGTGTGTGTGAAGACGCTCCATCTCTCTGGTCACGCTGTTGTCCGAAGCGTCACCTACAGGAAGGTGATAGTATACGTAACACTGTTTATCTGTTCACAGCAGACTCGTTTGGTGATTCTAATAAAAAAAAGGAGGAAAAAAAAAAAAAAGGGAAATCAGCTGTGACGATGTGAGACAGCCTGGATGTAAATAAAGAAGCGCTTGCCAAAGTTTGTAAATGCCATGATTTCTAAAGAGTCTTTCTTTCACCTTAATGGACACGGCAGGTTCAGCAAGGAAATAAAAAACTTACACATTATTATCTAAAAATCGTTTTTTACAAGCTGGGAAATGTGCTTTAAATGAAATTGCGCTTAAAATAAGTTTAAAAAAAATTCTTAAAAGTAACAGCTTTCGTGATTATTCTTAAAGCAACAAACAGGAAAATCGATTTAAGTAATGCTAAAAAAGGGGGGGCGAACGTTTAATAAAACATGCTGTATACACATTGAGTTAAGAGCCAAAGGATGATTAATTTTAAACAAAACTCTCAAACATTCGAGGGGCAACATTACTCAAGTGTTGATAGCCGCGTCTTTATTGTTTTCCACCACAGATCCTCTCCGTATAAAGCAAATTTAACTTCCATCTTCTCCACATTCCATTTCTCTGCAAGAACCGACCATGCAAATGAGTAAGCGACCCTCCTGAACCAGCCCCCCCCCCCCCCCCCCCCCCGTTTGACGGGCCCGTTCCTCAGGAGGTGGCACACAGGCCTTTTGTTGTTCGCCACCAGGGAGCAGGTGGAGGCCCCGGCGATGTAATGCTGACTGCAGCCATGCTCCCGCCTCAGAAAGAGCCTCTTTCACCCTGCTGCCTCCCCCCCCCCCCCCCCATCCACCCCGACAGCCCTCACATGGAAGAAGTTTGCGGTTGAGGGGCCTCAGCGGGAAGGTCCGAGGAGGAGGAGGGCTGTGTGAAGTGAGCCATTCATCAGGTTAGCCACCCGCACCACGAGGCGAGGTGGAGACGCCCCTCCCTCTGGGCTCACCGGGTTCACCCCTGTCCCCGAATGGCGTGCGCAGAGTGCTCGTTAAAAACCAGCTGACTCAGCGTGGGGAGGGGGGGGGGCTGTGGAACAAACAGTTCACTGCCTCCAGGCGCCTCAGCAAAGAGCTGACAGGCAAACCGGAAGAGGAACATTATGTTAATCAGAATACGACATCACCAAAGGGGCTTTTTATCAGAAACCTACAGGAACGGGGGGGGGGTGGCGCACACACATCCTACACACGGCACGGTATGGATGGAGAAATGTTGCTCTTTAATACCTCTTAGAAAGAAAAGAAAAGGCAGCCGACGGCTTCACTGTGTTTCCAGAATTATTTTAAATATTTTCGCTCAGGAAGACACGACCTCCGATAATTACAAAATAGCAAGTATAAATATAGTCTCTCCTTTTAGAAGAACAGGTAACAGTAGTTCCATTCAGTCCCTCCTCCGTGACTCATCGTGAGACGAGACCGAGTCACAGCATAAACAGATGAGTCAGGCGCTCGTGAGCCGAGCAAAGACGGCTCCGTAACCTCTTCCTGCCAAACGCGAGGCTGTGAATCTCGGTAACCACATTCAAAATTCGCGTCCTCTCCCCCCCCGCACCCTCCCCCCCCCCCCCCGTGGCTTTTAGGTGCTGTTGGCCTGCTCTTGTTCGAAAAGGGCCATGGCCAGATGTGAGCGGGACCCCAGGCCCTGCAGGCTGCTGAGGACGCAGCGGTGGTAGATGTCCTCGCTGAACCGCGGGTTGCACGTCCGCCGCACGTACTTCTGGATCAGCGCCGGCTCCACCGCTCGGAACACGTGCAGGCCCGAGTAGCGGACGAATATGTCGTACACGTCCATGCTCTCCAGCAGCTCCTCGTTGTCCAAGATGTCGGCGGCCATCTTGGTCCGCGAGGTCATGTAGTCGGCGTTGTAGAAGCAGGCCTCGTCGAAGACGTGGCGGTCAAAGTGGCCGTCGCGCAGCGACTCCGAGGCGAAGGCGGAGGAGGCGGCGGCGGAGGGCTGCTGGTCGCGGTACATGACGGCGGGGTTGTACTCCTGGAAGTGGACGGGGAAGAACACCTGCCAGTTGCTGATGGCGTTCATTCGGCAGCGATTCAGGAAGTCGGCGTTGATCTCCGTCCCCACGCCGGCCAGGAAGAACAGCGTGTCGACGGGGTGCTTCTTCGAGATGATGTCCATGAGCTTGACCTGCGAGGGCACCTCCGTCTTCACGCTGATCCAGGGGATCTTCACGTCTCCGTAGCGCTTCTCCACCTCCCCGATCATGGCCTTGATGCCGGCGAACACGTCGGTCTGGCTCACCCGCTGCGCGTCGAAGGGGTCGTAGATGAACAGGAAGGTGAGCAGCACGTTGTCGTGCGTGTCCAGCGTGTTCATCACGAACATGTCGAGGAAGTTGCCGACAAAGTCCTGATCCTGGGCGGTGACGGGCAGGATGACCTGCACCCGCGTCGCCTCCGTCACGTAGGGCATGGGGATGATCTCGACGGCGCTCAGAGGTCGCAGCAGGTTCACCCGTTTGGCGAGGACCTGACTGTGGCCTTTCTGGGTGTACGCCTCCAGCGCCAGGTCCAGCACGTACTCCATGCCGCGCGTGGGGTCGAAGCGCCGGTAGCCGTTCAGCAGGCGCCGCTTGCGGAAGCGGAGCTGGGGCTGGTAGCGCTCGTTGAGCCGCTCCACCGCCACCTCCAGCACGGCGGAGACGTCGGCGCGGTCGGCCCCCCTCATCTCACACTTGGGGGAGCTGTCGACGCACGAGTAGATGTGCTCCTCCGTGAAGTACTCCCAGTTTATCACCTCGAAGCGGGTCCTCGGCTTGAAGGGGGGGTTGATCCCGACGGGCCACGTGACTCCAGCTTTGCCCTCTGGCGTCAGGTCACTCAGGTTGTTGATCTGCACCTGGGGAAGAAAAGGCACAAAAGGGCATCACACGGGAAATCAAAGCTAAAAAAGAAACTGGCTGTCTTGCCTTCACGGCATACGTGATTTTGTCGTGGTGCAAAGTGCATTTTAAGTTTTGTCATGTGGGGGGGGTTCTCAGACATGCGTGTTCACAGGATGATGACACCGGAGCGCAACAATCCATGCGCTCGCTAAAACTAGCGTGTTTAAATATTGTGTTACTCCGGAATTTCCAAATGAAGTGGGTGTGGTGGAGAAGAGGGCAAACAGCACCCAAAGATGACCGCTGACCCCGGTCCGACCGAGAAGAAGAGATTTTAAGTGTCACGGACCTGCAGCTGCTGTATCTGCACGTAAGTCCATTCCAGCTCAATTTGGCTGAATCGTTTGTGCAGGCGGTACATGAGATTGGGCTCGGATATAGGATGGACCGTGAAGGCAGTTTTAAACTGGATGCTGTCTTCCCGCTCTGGATCTGCGTTTTTACCAAGCTCGAAGTACCGATAGGTCATCTCCTGTGCGCCACACCAACATTGTGGAGAAGAAAAAAAAAAGAAAAACGTTAGTACTGATATCCCACCCATTGATATCTAGGCGTCCACGACCTCTTTACCTGGTACACCTCCACGCAGCTGAGGCCCAGGTAGTCGATAATGCAGCGGCCCAGCCACTCGTCGGGTCTCACGCTGAGGATGTCGTTGCGGCAGGTGTCGAGGTGGGGCTGCAGGCGGGCCAGCAGACTGCGGGACAGCAGGTAGCCGTAGCCCCCGTGGCAGTAGCGCGCCTTCTCCTCCCCACCGATGAACTCCTCCGCCCGGCCCATGTAGAGGTCCTGACCCGCGCTGAGGTGGCCCACCAGCTCTGACAGCCGATCCGCTTGCATGTAAGTGTCGTCCTGGGCTAAGAGGAACCAGTCGTAGTCGGAGCCGTAGTGCTGATTGAGGTGGCGGACCGTCTCGTACATCAGCCACACCGGGCGGTCGTCGCCGTGGGCGACCACGGTCATGCCGTGAGGCACCTTGGGGCTGCGCAGGCCCGTGAAGAAGAAGGTGCGGTGGAAGCGGTGGGCGACTGTGCGATTCACCGCCACGGCCAGCGTGTTGAGGGTGGCCCGGGAGGTCAGCACGCCCACCAGCAGTCGCTCCCTGATGCCCAGTTCAGTGTGAATGTAACGAGTCCTGTGGACGCACGGAGAGAGAAAACAGTCCACTGAGTTATAGATGTCATCACACTAGGACAAGATGCCAATCCAGTAATCAGCTGTGAAAAAAGACCGGATCACAAACAGGGACACACGACTGATCACTTATCTATCGGCCTATTTTGATTATTGCCTGGCAAGGTTTACCAAAACTAAAATCCTCTGGATTCAAACGGTCTTCATTTAACACATCTGGTGTGATGTAACGCAATAACATGTTGTGTTGCTCACAAATATGTTTCGCAATTTGTTGTTGCGTAAAAGACTTTTCTCTAGCATTGACATCAACTTTTCACAGAATTCACAGTTATGTATCTACTAATAATAAGTGCATTGCTGTGCACATTGCTGTGCACATTGCTGCGGTGTTTCGACTTTCCCCACTCACCTCAGGACCTTCTTGTGTGGCTTGTTGGGGTCCTTGTGATAGGGCACGACGCGCGGCTGGAAGTCTTCATCTCCACCTCCGTCCCTGGGGTCCCTGCGGGCATCCCCTCGGCCCACGGGAAGCCTCCCGTTGCCCAGCTCATCCCCGCAGGAGTCGTCGGCATCCCCTTGTGTCCAGGACACCATCAAAAGGCTCAGGCTGCAGCCCAGAGACAGCCCGAGGATGAGGGGCAGAGCAGGCCTGAACACGGCCAAGAATGAGGAAAGACGCATGTCTGGCGGCGCCGAGGCTCCTCGCGAAAACCAATCCTGGCGCAAAAGAGTGCGCCACCGAGGCTCCCGGCTCCCCTTCCCCGGATCAACGCGGGTCTTGAGCCGGGGGGGGGGGGGGGGGGAGGAGGTCCCGCGCGAGCGCTTTGTTGACACAAAAAGGGATGAACTGCCTCAAAAATGTCACATAGTGTCCCCGTCCCCAGTCACCAGGTTGTAGCCGTTATAAAGTTTCTAATTTAAAAAAAAAAAAAAACAGATGCAACTGAAGGTCCGGCTATTCGCGTTTATGGCGGTGTAACTGCGGCGTAACGAACCGGGTCAACCCGCGTCACCTCGATGTCAAAAGAAACTCGTTGACTTTTGAACTTACCGTTGTGTTAATTGGCTAAACTCATTTTTTTTGGCTAGCCTTAACGCTAACAGCTGCTTCTAAAGTCCGCTAACTAGTGTAGCAAAGACGTGAAATGTCCCTTTGGTAAAGTCGGCCGTTTTAGGCAAACGTTACGTGACTCGAATTAGTCGGTAATAAAAAATAAAAAAAATAAACAAGCAAGCAAAGATGTTTTGCTCTCCGTGTCAGAAACCCGAACGTTTTAAACGTGATGTGTCGGGAGGAACTACACATCAAAGAGCAAGCTAGCAAGCTAACGAGCTAGCGTCATCGTCTCGGGGCAGATTTGTCTCCCCTTGATCCATCCGCACGAACGCTGGCTTGAAGGAATACGTCCCGTTCGTCAGCGTGGTTGCGTGTAAAAATCCGCCGTGCATAGCCATATGTCGTCCATATTTCGTCAGTTTCATGACTTCCTCAAATGAAAAAAAAACGAGTGCCACACACACACACTCTCGCAGGGGAATAACGTTCCTTTCAGGGCGGTTTTACCCTCATCATCAGTGACTGAGCCTTCGCTGCTGCAGCATCACCTATGGACTGACTTGTAAGAGACGAGTTGATGTCCTTGTGTAGAATAGCCGAGAACATGTCGTGTATGATAAGGGCCATTGTATGAATATCTGTGTGATAGTGTGGAAAAGGTGCATTTATAAACATTATCAATTTGTGGTTACATCAGAGTTTTATTTTCAGGTTTATGAGCTAATGTTAAAGTCAATAGGTTTGCCCCTTGACTTGTTAGTCCCAGGCAATAAATACATTACAACCAATTTAAAAATTACATTTGCGATTAATTTAGTCAAAGGTAAGGTTAAAAGGTTTAGTACAGTCTTACTGCAGTGAGAAGAGAAGAGGGGGGGGGCACATTGTTTCTCCCCGCCCATTTGACCATATATGGTTCGTCTGGCGGTGCTGCGTGCGGCTACATCCACCCGGCAAAATTGGACACGAGACATCAGTGAGCGCCCCGAGACCAGCTCCACGTTATCCAGGTACGAGAGATATTTACCGGGTCTGACAACTACGGGTCGAATGGCTGATATACGCAGTTACGTGTTAAAAAGGATGGACGGGCTCGAAAAGCAAACCATGACCGGCTAATTAGCCGCTTTCAGAGCTTCCCGTGGCTAGCCGGGCCTTGCGTAATGTTAGCTCTAGCCGCTAAGGCCCGTCAGCTGTAACTTGGGTTAGCTAGCTACCGTTGTTAGCTAGAGAGCTAACGTTGCCGCGGCGAGCCGCTCGTTTTATCAAACTTGTTCAAGTTGTGTCTTCGCCGTATAACGTTCTATGACATCCTGCCCCTTTCAAGCGAACACTAATCTGTAGGTGCTGTGTTCGATTATGAATTGCTCTAAAGTGATACGCCGGTAATGGAAGCGCATCGGCCACCGTTAGCTTCTAACAGTTGGGCTAACCGGCTGTTTTAATGTGAGGAAACCAACGTGCAAGCAGGTGGGACTAGAAGAAATCCAAATGCCGCCGGGGTTAGCATTGTCGTCGTCATGCCCGCTATTTTAACACTTTTAACGTTAGTCCTTTCATGAGGTCAGATGTATTGTTAGTTTAGAGTTAACGTTACGCACGGAGTTCAGTTACCGGCACATTTATGGCGCCGGTTATTCTGCGTGTGTGTGAAGTTTCTCTCAACGCCATTTTTTTTTTTATAACGATAAGCTAATACCCTTAGCCAATTTCACCCAGATTTAAAAACCGTTCAAACCAGTAAGTTATTATCAAAATAGTCTCAAATGAAATCCCCGGACGGTTGAGAATGTGTATGATGTTTTGATCACACACAATTACATGTAATAGTATATTGTTTGACCATAAGTGTGTTAATCTAATTGTGTCCTTTTTATTTCCTGCACCTAAATAGCCTTTTACAACCATGCCATCCGACCTAGCCAAGAAGAAGGCCGCGAAGAAGAAGGAGGCTGCCAAAGCTCGCCAGCGTACCAAGAAAACTGATGAGTTGGAGGATGAAGAACCAGAGACTGAGCTTAATGGAGCACAGAGCAATGGTGAGAGGACTCCTCTTTGATTGAATGTATTGGACAAAAGTGATGCCTTACCAGGGCTTGTGTCATTCTTGTGGCGTCTTGACTTTTGCTTGTCAAAATGCTAAACCTGAAGTTGCCGTTATTCAAACTAGTTCCATGTCCAACTTTACATTTAAAGTTAGGCAAAATGATTAACTGGATCCTTTTTTAAAATTTTTATTATAGGTATTGTCCATTTGACCAAGGAGCTGGATGAATTTGAACTGGCGAAGACGGAAGCACGAGCTGTGACCGGCGTTCTGTCCTCACACCCCAACAGCACTGATGTCCACATAAGCAGCCTGTCCCTCACCTTCCATGGTCAAGAGCTGCTAGCAGACACAAGCCTGGAGCTCAACTCAGGCAGACGCTATGGTCTCATTGGTCTGAACGGCACAGGTAAAAAAATATATATAGTTCCTGCCTCATTGTTGCTAATTGGTACCGCCTTAGTAGAGATGTGCTAAATGTTGCACAGGATCTCATACTATGCTGAGCTAAATCCATTTTCTTATTGACGTCTAGGAAAATCCATGCTATTGTCAGCTGTCGGGCACCGCGAGATTCCCATTCCAGAGCACATTGATATTTACCACTTGACCCGGGAGATGGCGCCCAGCGAAAAGACTGCTCTGCAGTGTGTCATGGAGGTGGATGAACAAAGGATTATGCTGGAGAAGGAGGCAGAGAGACTTGCCCATGAGGACGGTGAGTGAAATGTGATGAACCGAGCAATAACTGCTGGGCAGTTTATTATAGTATGCAGCGGTGCTTAAGCTGATGGTTTGAAATGGCTGCTTAATGACTCTCTCACCCGTACATAGCCGAGTGCGAGAAGCTGATGGAGCTGTACGAGCGCTTGGAGGAGTTGGATGCAGACAAGGCAGAGGTGCGAGCCTCTCGAATTCTCAACGGTTTGGGGTTCACTGCTGCTATGCAGCGGAAGCAGCTCAAGGACTTCAGTGGAGGGTGGAGGATGCGTGTTGCTCTGGCCAGGTAAAGATAAAACTTTTGTGTTTGCCCATTTAGTGACATGATGTGTTCTTCTTTTTCTTAGCTACTATGCTGATACATTTTGTGTGAAGGGCTATTGAGTAAAACTATCTTTTGTGGTAGATAAAATTAAGCTGAAGGTGTAGCTTTAACCTGTGAACCCCTGCCAACTTTTGTACTCGCTTTAGTGTGAGTTGTGTACTGTAAAAGCCGATGATACAAAGTTCAACCAAATTTGCTGACCAAATTCCCTTTTACAGAGGGGCACAGATTGGTTATCAAATTAACAAAGTCTCTAAAAGATGTGAGCAAATAATTAACTATGAATTAAAGTCTATTTAACTTCCTGTATTTAATCCAGTAAACCAGAATAAGGAATGATGTGATAGTTAAATGTCCATAAAAAAAGTCAACCAAGTTTCCCGTGAATTGAATTTCAATGAGTATCCTTCATTTTTCCCAGAGCCCTGTTCATCAAGCCCTTCATGCTGTTGCTGGATGAGCCCACCAACCACCTGGATCTGGATGCTTGTGTGTGGTTGGAGGAGGAGCTCAGTTCGTAAGTCCTCTTGCCCCCTTCTTCCTCAATATATAGAAGTCTGTAGCGGTTGACATGTGGTCCTCATCCTGCTTCTCGTTGTCAGGTTCAAGCGAATCCTCGTGCTCATCTCCCACTCTCAAGACTTCCTCAATGGTGTGTGCACCAACATCATCCACCTGCATCAGAGGAAACTGAAATACTACACGGTATGAACACTTTGCTGAAACCACTGAGGAAGCCTGAAAGTGTAATAAAGACGCACATTAGTAGGAGGAAAAAACGCCTCTGCATTCTAAATTATCTGTATATGATGTCATCATGGGGTGGGCCGTCACTATGTTCCAACCTTTTTGGATAACCATGCAAATCTATCTTCACTTTAAGGGTAATTACGACCAGTACATTAAGACCAGAGAGGAGCTGGAAGAGAACCAAATGAAGCGCTTCAACTGGGAACAGGACCAGATAACGCACATGAAGGTACATTTACCTTATCTGACTCTATGACGTTTGTACTACAGTAGTTGGTATAGTTGCCTTTTCACGTTCATCAAACATTCATTACTCGTTTTGTTTAAATCCCTCTCCTCTAGAATTACATTGCCAGGTTTGGACACGGTTCTGCCAAGCTAGCACGACAGGCACAGAGCAAAGAGAAGACGCTGCAGAAGATGGTGGCTTCAGGCTTGACTGAAAAAGTCGTGAATGACAAGGTGATGTGTTTATGTGTTTTGAGGTGGTTCGCAAACTGTTTTTCAGGCTTCCGTAGCAGCGACACACATTTTGAGAGAAAATATCCGTTGTGTTACTAATACCTGCCTCTCTCTACCACAGACTCTGTCATTTTCTTTTCATCCCTGTGGGAAGATTCCTCCTCCGGTTATTATGGTTCAGAACGTGAGCTTCAAGTACAGTGACAACCAGGTGAGTGCGGCTGACGCTACAGCATGGGCGGAGCCTCAGTCACTGACATGCAGAGGCGTTCCTCAGTCTCACGCTGTCGTTTCCTTTTAGCCGCACATATATAAAAACCTGGAGTTTGGTATTGACTTGGACACACGAGTGGCTCTGGTGGGGCCCAATGGAGCCGGGAAGTCCACGCTGCTGAAGCTGCTGATGGGAGAGGTAGGCGCAGCTGTTCCCCGCAACACCTCGCAGTTGTCTAGAGCACGCTTTTATTCTCCCCTTCTCTTTTGTAGCTCCTACCCACCGATGGCATGATCCGCAAGAACTCTCACGTCAAGATTGGCAGATATCACCAGGTAAAGCCCTGAGCCTGTAGAATTGGACCTTTTTTAAAGTAGGTGGGCTTAGAGGGTTGCGCCTTAGAGAACAACGGAGGACTGTGGTTTGACAAACACCTCCCTAATCACTGAACCAGCTTTATGAGATTTACCTACGAACACGTTACTTTTTTTAAATTATTTTTTTTAGTAGAAAACGGGATTGGACTTTGATACAATAAAAAAAAAAGATTGTTCTAGACAACATGCATGTAATGTCTTCCCTGGATCTGCTCATGTCACAGCATCTGACGGAGCAGCTGGAGCTGGACCTGTCTCCTCTGGATTACATGATGAAGTGTTTCCCTGATATCAAAGAGAAAGAGGATATGAGGAAGATCATCGGTCGCTACGGGCTGACCGGAAAACAGCAGGTAGGATTCGTGGAACTACTACATTTTCTTGTTCTTGTCTGCACCCGTCTCTAATTTTTCAACGTAAATGTCCCGCAGGTCAGTCCGATCAGGAACTTGTCCGACGGACAGAAGTGCCGGGTGTGTTTTGCCTGGCTGGCCTGGCAGAACCCTCACTTGCTGTTCCTCGACGAGCCCACCAATCACTTGGACATCGAGACGATTGACGCGTTGGGAGACGCCATCAATGAGTTCGAAGGCGGCACGATGCTGGTTAGCCACGACTTCAGGCTAATTCAACAGGTAGATATTAACTCAACATCTGGCTTTTTTTCTTTTTTTTTAATGGCCCAGGACTTGAGTGTAACAATCATCCATCTTTCCCCAGGTGGCTCAGGAGATTTGGGTGTGCGAGAATCAGACCATCACAAAGTGGAATAAGGACATCCTGGCATACAAGGAGCACTTGAAATCAAAGCTCGCAAAGCAGCAAGCGCACGACATCTAGAGCAATGCCCTCTCAGAGCCACTCCTTTATCTTGTATCATGGATTCGACCTGCAGGCTCCTGCCACGATCAGCAGGGTTTACATTGCAGGAAATGTCATTACTAGAACTGAAACAATCTCTTATGCATCTAATCGGACACGTCTCTTGTACAAGTCATACTGTATTTTCATCTCGGTTTGACTGTGTCACTCAACCCAATCCTCCCTCCCCTTTTCCACCTCAGGCTGCACTCTGATTGGCTGGTTCACCTGAAACATCTCTGTATTTTGGACGCATTCCATTCTGCTATCTTCATTAAAAAGTTAAACATTTTTTGAATGTTGTTTCATCCCAATCTTGGGTCATATTTTATTATATTTGAACGGTAACTTTTTTTTTCCTGTGTAAAAGAGCAGTTCTTTAACAATTCCTTATTTAACAATGTAATGCAATAAAGGTTTGTCTGAATAAACAGAACATTAAAAACAGTTTGAAATTCTGAAGAATTTATTATTTTATTTTACACTTGATGAATACAGTGCTCGTATCCAAAAATCAAAAGCCTTTAGGGAAAATAAACTATTTTACATCTCTGTAAACAAGAGGACCAAACATGAAGTGGGTAAAAGAAATTGCTTTGGATTCTGGCTTGTGAGCCCCAAGGCTGCATAGCTCCTCCATCACCTCCACCAAAGTACTCCGCCGCTGCTGCTTACGCTCCAGGACCACGGGAATGGATCTGTTTAATGTGGCATAACTACTCTACATACAACAGCAGTTCATGAAATATCAACCGAATCCAATGCACTTTAGTGTTTAGCTCACTTTCCATTTGCACTTAACATGCATACAAGTGACATCACAAGCTCTGAGCTCTCCATTATGAGCTGGTACAGTAAAGCAGTGTTATATCAGACCGGAAAGGTAGCGAAGCGAGTGCTTAAGCTGCTAACAGGATGCATCTGTTCAGTTTAACAAAACCCTTTTCATCTCATTGTCATGTTGCCACAGAATAAGAAACTTCTCCAAACGTGGCACTATCAGATCAACTTCTCATGTAACAGGAAACTAGATTTCATGAACCACCTTCCCAAAAATGTCTTGCTTAAACCAGAAACAAAAAAATTAAGCAGGTTGGTTGGTAAAATGTATTAATAAAATAAGGAGAAACTGAGCAAAGTCACTCTGGCAACAACTATCGAAAATACTATTTGATCATCTTTGAAGTCTGAACTGTTTGCTTGACATATTGTACAATTATTTACAACAATAAATAGACCTAATTCTATTAAACATCCCATTTTTAATACATTTAACAACGCAGTTACAGCTAAAGTTTCAACACCTAGACACGTCGCCTCCCCTCACACCCTCCAAAAAAAGATTTAGTTGAATTGGAAATTTATTACTGAGGTTTTAATTTAAACATATCAGGCTGGTAGTCTTACATGCTGTGTTATGTTACATTTCCTACATTTAATATGCCGTTTGCCAGTCGGCTGAAAAAGCTCCGAAGAGGGGAACCGCACAGATCCGACCTGCGAGGCTGCAGGTTCTTTAGAAGTCGACGTTTTTTAAAACACCAGACTCTGCTTGGTAGCGCTGTGGAAGGGACAGGTGAGCGGCTGGCTGCGGTATACACAGTGCAAATATGAGTGTTTCAGTTTTGCTGGGAGGGAGGCAGGGGTGGGGGTGGGTGGAGGAGAGGGTGCTCGGGTGCGCTGCCGATGCTCACTGGGCTTCCCACTCCTCGTCGGAGGCCTCGTCCGGGGGAATGCTGCGAGTGTTGCTGGCCCGGATGCTGCTGATGTTGGTGAAGGTGAGGAGGCTCGCGATACCCATCAGACTCACGCCGGTGCCGTCCAGGTTCACCTGAGCCAGATGGATGTTTTTCAAGAATTTCAGACCTAAGAGGGAGGAGGAAAATAAAATAAAAAAACGTGTTAAAATGTACAGTTTGCCGAGAAATGCTCACACGTGTGTGTGTGTGTGTGTTTTTTTAGTCTTTTGGTCCTCACCGTGGTCTGTGATCCGCGTGCGGCTGAGATTAAGCTTCACCAGTTGATTGCAGCGGATCAGAGCTCTCCTCACTACTGTGTCCCCCACCCGAGTGCTGGCTAACCCCAATACCTAAAAAAAACCACCCATCAGACATCAGCAAAAAAAATGTCACAGTTCCTGCCAAATGTCTTTAAGCACGCCTATGCGGTGACGTCACCTGGAGGTGCGGCAGACAGGTGACGAGCTCGGCCACTCCTCGGCTGGTCACCGCCGTTCGGTCCAGGCAGAGCTCCTGCAGCTCCTGCAGGCCGCGCAGCGCGGGGAGCCCCGCGTCCGTCACCTGTGTGTTGCTGAGCGACAGCTTCCTCAGCCTACACAACGCACAAGCAGCGCCGCCTGTCAGTACGAACATCCCGCCCCCCCCCCACCCCGTGGTCGTCATAGTGAGACAACCGTTATAATGACCCCGGGTGCGTTGTGAGGTGTGGGAGTGACCTGCTCATGGCGGAGAGATGGCGGACTCCCTGGTCCGTGACCTGCGTGTAGTCCGTCAGGTCCAGCTCCAAGAGCACAGAGAGCCTGGAGAGGAACAGCAACCCGCCGTCTGTCACCGAGTGGCGTCCCGGGAGGGTCAGCTGAGTCAACTTTAGGCCTGGAAGGAAAGTGCAAACCCGGCTTTTACAGTTTAATTCCCCAAAGGCCCCCCTGTTTGTTTCCTGATTTTCGTTCCGTCGACGCACCCGAGATGATCTGCAGGGCGCGATCACCGTCCGCTACGGGGATTCCCGCCACGCTGAGGGACGACAGGGCCGGGTGGGTGGCCAGGTGCTCCAGCGAGCTTTCCGTCACGCCGGTCCCGTCCAGGTTGAGCGTCTGCAGGCTGGACAGCTCTGCCAGCGCCGCCACGTCGGCGACCTGCGAAGAAAAAGCCGCGCTCAGTCCACGCACGACACGCCGCCATTCGCGCGCTCCAACGCGCCCCGGTTGGAGCCCGAGTACCTTCGTCTGCTTGATGCTGAGGAGCCTCAGCTGCGGCACGCAGGCGGGCAGCGCCGCCAGCGTGGCTTCGGTCACGGCCGTTTGGTTGAGGCTGAGCTGAGAGAGACAGGACGGAGCAGACCGGAGGTATAACACCATCCCGGCATCCGTCACTTTGGTCTGGTCCAGGGAGAGGAAACACAGGCTCTTTAAACCTTTCAGAGTCGGGGAGAAGGTAAAAAGAAGAGAGAGGGAAAATAACGGTTCAGCCCGGAGCAGCTCGTGACGGTGATCGGAGGTTCTCGTAATTCTCTCGCGGGGACAGTTACCCGTCATGTGCTGCAGACAGGAGTCGGTCAGCTTGCTACAGGAGGCCAGGTTGAGGTGCTGGAGTTTGACCAGGCTGGAGACGATCGACAGCCCGGAGTCTGGGAGAAAAAAAACACACAACCAGGACGTTCAAACGAAGCAGAAGAACTGAACGTCGCTAAGTGGATAAATGAAAAACCCAGACCCCCCCTCCTATTAAATCGCATACCAGTGATGAGCGGCGAGCTGACCAGGCTCAGGTGCTTCAGGGCCGTGAAGGCCCTCAGCTGCCGCAGGAGCTCGTTGGTGGAGTAAGGGTAGCAGTTGAGGACAAACTTCTGCAGAGGGCACCCGAAGAAGAGCTCCAGGGTGCGTGGACGCATGAGCCTCTCCCGGGACATGTGGTTGAGCAGAAGCTCCGCCAGCTCCGGGGTGAGGCACGCCAGGCTGCTGCTGTACTGCATGCTGGGAGCTGGGGGCGGGGGGGGGAGGGGGGGGCGCACGGGGGGGCCGAGAGGTTAAAACAAAAGCAACCGGGTGCGTTTTCCTGGAAAATCTGTGAGGGGGATTTCCCCGAGGTGGGGCCTCACCCGTCATGAGGTGGACAGTGGCGCGGGTCGCCAAGGCGCACAGGGACGGCACGCTGGGCGCCCTGAAGGGTTTTTTAGGGGGCGAGGGTTGTCCCTGGGAGGCAGCTCTTTGAAGACGCTCCACGGCAGCCAGACCCGCCGCTCCAGGAGCCTCCGGGCCTTCGGCGTCCTCGGGCTCCGCTGCGAGCTCCTCTGCGGCCTCCCTGAAACACCAATATTGGATTGCACTTCATTTTCGACACATTTACAGTTCTCACACCAGCGCCGCTCTGTCTGGACACCCACCTGAGTCGGTTGCCTTGCTCGGGCCAGTGGTGCCTGGCGTCAAATTCTACGCGAATCCTATTCTCCGGAAAGAAAGGCAGCCGCGGCATTCCTGTGGAAACAACACAAGTAGTCCCTGACGTTAAAAAAAACAACAACTGCTGATTCATTTAGAGTGAAAGTCACAGGCCTGTTGATATAACATGCTTTGTCTCAACCTACTTAATATATCTCACACTTTTAATCGACATCAGCATCTTTTCGTTCTGGGTTCTTCTCTTAAAAGCTTCCGCCGGGTTCTGAGCTCTTCTCGCTCTCCGGTCTGGCACCTAGCGGCGACCCTACAGCACGGCCACATGCTCTGAAAGACTGCTGCCTGGGGTCTGACCCGGTGTACTGCACGTTTCACATTCACCGCCATGTTCCCTAATCCTAATCTCCTCTGTGGGAGTCCACCTACTGTACTCTACACTGGGCAACTTACGCAACTATGAATATTAAACGGAAGTACCGTTCAGCATGTAAGGTGGATCTGCCTCTTGTGGGTCTTCCTCTTCTCCTTGCTCCTCATCGACTTCTATGCCCGCAGCTTCCTCACCAGGAACCATCCTGTTGCCTCGGCCTATGTACATAAAAACAAGAGGGGAGAAGAATAACAATCAATCATGTTTAAAATGAGAAATTCTTGCAAAAGAGTATAATGTTAAGAAAACATTTTTTCCATTAAGTGACATCATTTTAACAACAACATTTGAATTCAGATAAAGCTTCCAGACTCAACATTGTACACAACAAATAAGCTTTGATGAATCAGCGAGGTCAGCAAATCAGCTTAATATGACCTTGAATATATAAAGTTTACACACAATATTTAACACCCACCCCAAAAGTGAGAGGGCCCAGTCAGAGAAGGACCGACTCCGGGAATCCCGGCGTAATTCACCGCCTCCTCCCACACCTGGTTGGGTAGCGGAGGAGGGAGAACAAGTCCCCCCCCTCCCGTCCCCTCCTGGACCGGGACATGCGGCTGAGGACACACATCGCAAGGGGAGGGCTCACTGTGTTCCGCTGACGGCGGCGCCGCGGGAATCGCTGGATCCTGCGGCGTCTCGGGAGGCGTGGTCTGAATACACAGCGCGGCGTTGGGAGTGAGGCCGAGGGAGTGCAGCGAACAAGCCAGCTCCGCCTCCCCAAAGCGCTTCCGCGGGAAACCCTGCAGGAGGGAGAAGGAGGGCAGGGACGGGTGGCGCCCGGCGATGTGCTCCACCACGCTGCGCAGGGGGGCGTCGGCCGGGAAGCGCTCGCGCATGGACTCGCCGGACGGGAGACGAATCTGCAGCCGAAGAAAGACGCGAGCTTTCAAAAGCAGCTCCCACTTGTATCCGTAGCTACATCTGCAGATCTCCATGGCCTCACCATGAGGACGCAGTTGTTGTCCACGTTGGTCTGAATCGGTCCTCCAAGCTTCTGCCCTTCTGCCCCACTGGGGGCAGACGTCTCTGTGGCAGCGCTGGTCTGCTTCTTCTGGTGCAAACTCCTGCGATCCTCGGCTATCCGCTTCAGCACAGACTCGCGTTCCTGCCAGACAGCAAAACACACACACACGGCAAGTTCTGAGATTCACACTTCACTGCTCGTGATCACAGTCCTGCTGAGGTGGCCCGGTTCGGGGAGCAGATGTTCTTCTTTTCAACACAGCTGACCTGTTTCTTTTGACGTCGCTCTGCTCGAGCCTCCTGTGCAACGCGGTGCCTCTGCTGCTCTTCGAAGTCACTCTTGTCCGGTTTGATGCGGGACTCAACCGGCAGTGGGTCCGGGGACAGGTTGCCTGACTGGGATGGTCTCAGCAACAACGAAGGGGACGCTGTTTAGGATTTCAGAAATACTTCTAAAACAATCCCTTTTGCACCATAAACCATTGATTTCTTTAAATCCAATTGAAAACTTAAATGACAGAGAATGACTCTGTATCCTAAAAAGCAAACTGTTTGGTATTCTACCTCTGCTGTCAGAAGGAGATGGATGCGTCTCTGAAGTGCTCGCCGCCTCCTTGGGTAGGTTGAAAGCAGAAATTGCGGTCTCAGCCGGCTGCGTGGACCGTTTGACCAACTTGTGCCGTGGATACTGACCCTGCAAGAGCCTGACGACAAAAGAGAGGGAGACGTAGAATCAAAACATTTACCGAAACAAGCGTGACACAGAGTGGAAATCGTGTTTGCTTTTTAAAGAATGCTAATTATTTAGGAAAGGAGCTGGGAAAACTCACCAATCCGCAGCGTCCGACACAGAGAAATGCCCCGCCAGCACAGCCGCCTGGATCTGCTCCTCCGAGAAGCCCATCTCACCGAGGATGAGGAATAACTCCCCAATCGTCTGCAAAACAAACAAATCAAAACTCACTAAAAAATAAATGCCTGAAAATAAAATTCTTTTAACTTATCAGCTATATGGGTTAAGGTTTGTTTGGTTCCTGAATCCAATTAATCCACTGGTTGATTATGCAGTTATTTATATATTTTATAAAACAAAGGGGAATCCTTATCCTTACCTTACACCAAGCAACATTAGGTTTCTGTTACCTATATTTGGTGCACAGGGGCAAAATGATTTTACTTTACGTACAGTTATAGTCTATATTTTCTATGCTCAACCATCTATTATATTGTCTACATATATACCTGTGTTTTGCTTTAGGGAGAATAAAGTACACCATCGATTTATGTATTTAGTAAAAGCAAGGAGACCCGTTTTTAATTTGTTGTTGTCAAAAAAAATATGAATACATAACCCATAATAACTGCGTATTAGCAACAAATAGGCACGGATGAGGATGTATAACTGTTGCATTTAACCTTCAAGTCATGTGCACGTGACCTGCCGATACCATTAACTGTGTCTAAACGTGGACAAGCTACAACATGTTTATTTGTCTTTGTTCTTCATTTAGTGTGACCTGCAGAATGACCCTTACACCCTCCCATTCTAAGTTAGTTTCAGTGCGCAAAGTTTCTATCCATTAATTATCCTCTATACCGCTAAATGCACTAATTCACTGTGATGTCGGTGATTGTAAACCAACCACCGGAATACAATCCAACGCACAGCTAAAGGCTGGGTCTGTTGTTGTGTCCGCTGCGCGGCGAGGGCTGTCAACAGACGACGTTAGCACGGCGGCTAACGGTTAGCCGAAGGGGGGGGGGGCGATGGCGATGCTGAGGGAGCTAGCGGGCTAATGGCTGCGTGCCGAGCGGCGCCACGTCGAAAGCAGCTCGTTCGGGCTCGCGGCTTACCGGAGGGGCGGCGGAAGTCATCACGTTGTTTCGACCGTCTGCGGGTGGATATCAGGGTCAACGCTGTTGTTAAAATTGGAACTTTTGTTGACTTCCTGGTTGGGTTCCGCAGCGACGCTTTTGCTGCGCTAGCAAAGCCGATCGAGCCGTTTGACGTGCGGAGTGACAGAATGTCAACAAGAAATCAGCCTATCAACACCGCGGAGAGAAGGGGATTTTTTCCCCCCCTCTGAGTCAGCGGCACTCGAATCCAGTCCGCCCGCCCCCTCCCTCTGATGATTGACAGGTCTAAACACCAATCGCAGCCCTCACAAAATGTGCGATCATCAATGACTAAACACATCTGTGTGATATGTGGAGATTGCTGTTCTTTCGGCACAGAATAGACAAACTGGACTGCCTGTGAAGATTAACAGTATGATTTACCAACGTGAATTAGTATCATACAAGTACAAGTACATTTGGAAGGAAAGATTTTTATGATGATTATTATGCGTATTGCATTATGTGGACAACTCTTGCTTCAGTTGCAGGGAGCCACCAGTAGGGCTCACTGTTAGTCTGTGTATGTTTCATCATGCAGATGAATACAATTATCAAATCCGTGGTATAAACACTTGATCAAGATTGATCAAGAATCGAAGATACGTTGACCGACTAGATACACCAGAAAGAAAACGTAAATATTATATGACCAGCTGGAGAAAGACAAATACATTCATGTTGAAGTAAAAGTAAAAACAAGTGTCATTATACTGTAGTTCTGATCAACATTTGAAAAAGCCCAACTTGTAAGGGCATTGCTTTAAATCACTTTGATTATGCCTTCACCAAACCACTGAAATAGAGAGCAGTACGACCACAACTACTCAAATAATAGATAAATATATAATATTAGTGTCTATTATTGTATTACATGAGATGAGGTAATTGTAAACTTGCTACTGAATGGAGTGTGACGAGAATATATAATATATCTAAACAACTACAATTATATAATTGACGAACAACATAATCTAATAAGCATAGCCTTTTGTCGTCAAATTAATCAATGAATTCTACGAGTGTTACAAAATAGTATTTATCCTTTCTTCTTTATGAATACGTCGAACTACAGTTAGATGCATAATATAAACACAGGAAAGGCAGGTAGCAGGAAGGGAGATGAAAGAGGCTCAGATCTATAGAGTGAACAAAAGCAGGCCCTCTAAGGCACAGCTGCTCTTTCATCTGGTGTGACTTAAGGGACTAGTGCTTTTACTTTTGGTTTGGATATACCCTTTTCATATGCATGGCCACATACAGTATGAATGGAATATAAAGGGACATGCCTTCCGTCATCTATACAAGGAATAATATTCAGCAATTATTCCAGTACATTTGCACACCTTTGCAGTGAACTGCAGAAAGATGTTTTAAACATACAAATACATTTCTGCAAATTGCCGACCTCGCCAATAATGCTAATTATAGTACTAGTAAGTGAAATTAATCTTCATTTCGCGTATCATATTATTCGAAATGACGTTTTCCGTCTTCAATGAGAACGTGTTTGATATTTAATGTTTTCCTGTTTGTGTTGTTTGACGTACTGAGCATCATAACGGTAAAAGCTGAACCTTCCTCAGTCCATCATGAGAATGAATAGTATTCACGCAGGCGCAACAACTTCTCCGGAGAAAATGGTTGCAAGTTACCAGATGTTTATAAAGTATAGCCGGAATTCGATTCGCGTTAACTTCATAACAAAAGCATGACATTGTGTTCAGAATAACCGAATGGCTACACTGTGCTGTAATGAATTATTTTTACCCAATTTTAATTAAAATGAGCTCATTGTTTAATATGTTTTTTGCCGTGGTACATTCACGCCTTCACCATTGCTCATCACGTCAGAATTTATTTTGAAAACTCTACCGGAAGTAGAAGTGTCCATATTACCCTCCCATTGACGCCGGTTGAGCAAGTCACTCGGGAGAGAGTTTGAGGTGAGTACCAGCTACCGGTGGGTAAATATGCCAGAATGTCTGCCGTCGGAGGGACTCGTAAAAACGTCACTTTGAGCGGTTTTTATTTTGAAAAAAGCGACGATGCTTCAGCCGTTGAGTTCTCTTCCTGTGGAGACAGGCGGCGTTGACAGCCACTAACTGCCACACACACACTCTCTCTCGCGCGCGCACACACGGGAGAAAGTGCCTTCCGCCGGTGAATGTCTCCGCTTTGTTCCTCGGCTCGTTCCTCGGCTCTCAGACGTGGATGGAGTCCCGTAAAAGGTGCTCCAACTTAACTTTTTTTGTGTGTGTTGCAGTGAGCGACAACGTTCATCCTTCATCCTAGCAAGCTAACGGTCCCTCCTCCCGGCGGTAGCTAAGGGAGAAATGAGCTGACTAGGTCCTTGAAAGACCGACGTGAACAGACCGGAACGACAATTGTCACACTTGTCTGGGATTGATTTTCTTTTCTTTTTTTTTTTTTGTAGTCTTCTGTGAGTTGTGAAACCCCACGTTTCATCCCGTCGACCTTCCTTTTGAGGTGAAAGTGGGGCACACTAATGAGGGAGCACAATGGAGCACTATGCGACAAAAAAAAATGAATGTTCACACACAGACTATAAACAATTGAAGTTTATATTAAAGATCTTAGTTTAGTAGTCAATGTATAACGCTATAAAACGGAAGCACAGGCCACTCATTTCGTTTGTGAAACTGAAACCATCAAATATTCAGTATTCATCATGAATAATGTACTGAACAAAATCCCTGTGGCTTTTTTTGTGACACGGACCCATTTGAAACCCTCTTCAGGACCCTTGCAGGTCCCTGTACCGTAGTTTGGGAACCATGGTCCCAGATTTGTTTCTGTCACGTGACCATTAGATACAGGACGTGCCCTCTGGCAGCATGGAGGAAGGATGTGTCTCTTCTGCTGACTCACCGGTCTCATCGCCACGTGCACTGCAGGTTATTCCAGGAGATCTGTCACTTCGACGCGAAGCCGAGTCGCGCGGAATGAAACGATTATCTCTCCCTGGAGATCACTAAACCAAAAGTAAATCAAACTACCGCCATGTTTTCGGTCTTCCTGATCTCCAGCACTCCCACGGACTCCTACAATCTTGAATCTTTGTCTCGGGGAAATCTGATCTTGTTCAATTCGCGCTCTCCAAATGGTGGGTTGGGCCCTTTTTGGTTCGGAGGGAAGATCAGTCTAATCTGCGTGATCACAGTCTCAGATTTCACTTGTTTTCCTTTCGGCCTCGGTGACGTACGGCAACAAGACTTTTTGTCAACTGATTTGTGACAACAACGGCTAGAAAATACGTGTGTAAGCACAAACACTTGCGGAGTGTGTGTCCACGTGCTCTCCATGAATTGCTTCGTCATGCAGAAGACCAGGAAGGAAAAAAGGCTGATGATAAGGTTTTTTTTTTTTTTGTCTTTTGTCATGGCCTCTTGGGTCTCCATGTTTGTTTTACCTTTCCCTCTGCAGATAAACGGACACCGAGCTCGTTGGCTTGCTTTGCTGTTGCTCTGCCGGAGCCCACAAAGTTGAACACTATTGAGTACACGTTGGAGCGTGCACCGTGCGACGCGCCATCCCCTCGCTCAAGCTCCCTCAAGCCGTCTTTGTCGTCCCTTTTGGAACTTCTAAATATAACGTCAACTACATGAGACATAGTCAGGCATCCTCGCTGTGGTCATCCCTTCACATGTCGGTTTTTACAAGATTACATTATCATGCCTTTTCTCGCTAGTCATCAACAATAATCAAGTTTTTTTTTTAATGGTTTTTTATGGGCGTTGTTTTTCACACAAACGTCATCTTATCACATTGTTCACACAGTAAAAGGATAACGGCTTATTTGTGATTGACCTTTTCGTATGATGTTTTTTTAGGCCTTTTGTTTCGGGTCTTGGCGCCCGGGAACAATCTCTTGTCTCCCGTCTCACGAGAGTAAATTGAGTTGCTGCGAGAGCGCCGGCACAAAGCGCCACAATTACCGCGTTTCTGTGAGAATGTGGCTTTGTCTTCTGTGCGGCTGATGCAACCCGAGCTGCCCTGCGTCAAAGCACTACACCCTAACACCTCTGGAGACGCGTTTCCATGTGGACCCTGAACTCCGGAGCAACATAAGCACATTTGGGATTTGACTGTCCTGTCCTTTCACGAGCATCACCGGTTTTCCTTTTGTCACACCAACAATCGCCAACTCTAGAATTCCTCGTGGCTCTTGGAGCCGGTTCAGCATCTTTCAGCTCATTTCCTTGGTTTTACAGTTTATCCCCATCACTTTCTTTCATGTTAATAGGAGTTTTAAAAGATCTAATGAATACACAAATATTTTCTCAGCTTTATTATCATGGAAAATAATGCATTACAAATATTATTTTAAAAAACGACACTGATACAATTATTTTTTCTGATAGTTTACTGATTTACTTTTCATTTTTTAAATTCTATTTCAATAGTTTGACATGAAAATGAGGATTTAACGTCTCGGCAGGATCCGTTTTTTTAGAGGAGCAATCTTTAACGTCCAAGCCTCAAACAAATCAACCAATTTGACGTTAACCTTCTGTTTTCCTGCTGCGTAATATTGCATATGAGCTCTTTGTTGACTTGTTCAGCTCTTCCACCCCTTCGGTTCCCTCTCTTGAGCTTGTATAGCTCGTTACGACCAGCTTAAGCCTTTTTCTAGACTGCAGGCAGAAGAAATGTTCCCACGTGACACTTGTTTCCATGTCCGAGTGTCTATTGTCGGCCTCCTGGATGTATACAAATATCCGCCTGATGATGCCTTTTCTTTTCTAGAGCACTGGAAAATGAACCTTTTTATATAAGCTGCCACAATCGAGTTGCCTCTTCAATCCCTCTTCACCCCGAAGACAGGTGGTGTCTTAGCAGTAAGCACAGCTGCCGAGGGCGAAGTGATGCAGGCGGGGCCCTCGTTGACTCGAGGGCAGCTGTTAACGCGCTCCGTGAGGCTGTGTGCGCATAACTTGGCGCAGTCACGCTAGAGTGCTGGACCCTGCCGCCGTGAAGTCCGTGTGGCCGTTAAGCTGTGTGAAACCTCGCAGGGAGAGCTAGAGACGCTGAGGCGGGAGGTGGATGGCTGACTTCTAAACTGGCCGAGCTATTTCAGGCTTAAAAAAAAAAAAACACTCTGAGGCAAGCGAGGGCGCAGCCATCAACCCACACCGCCGCCAAGTCAAGCCCCGTACGGGGCAGCTATCGGTGTTGTATACGGCTACGTCGAGGTCAGCCTTTGCATTACGCAGCTTGCACAGGAGCCTGTTCTGGTGAGTACTCGGTCAATTCAAGCTGTTGATCGATACTCTTTAAAGAGAGCAGTTTGTCCTGCTTCCTTAATGTTAGGAATAAAGCCCGGCAGACTTCTTTTACACTGCATGGGAGAGAATAATAACAGGAAGTTGGGAGGAGAATTTTTGAGCAATCAATTGTGTAAAATAGCCGGTTTTAAATGTTTTTGTATTTCTTTCTTTATTTGAGAAGAGAATGAGTTTTGTTATTTGCAGAGCATTGCTTGGATGTAACACCGATTCCTTTTTTATTTCACCACATCTGGGCCCAAAGTATTGTGTCAATGAACCTCAGTTACTATTCTTATTTGAAATGTCACAGCAATGTGAGTTGAGGGCAAAACAAAAAAAAACCTCATTCTGTGGTTGTGTCATTGGCATGTTGTGTGTTGGTCACGGTTAAGAAAAAGTTGCCAATGAGCCACCCATGAAGTCACGGCTGTGTATATAGTTGACCACAGTGGATGATGCTATTATTAGCACACTCCAGATGCCCCACACTTTGATATGGACTTCATTTTTATCTGCTAGTGGCTTTTTACAGTGTTTTTTTTCTTGTTTTTTTTTTACCCCACAAGACAGGCATGTGACTCCACAGTGATCCCTCGTCCCTGGGGACAAACAAGTAGAACACACACACTGAAGTCCCTCCTGAAGCTGGGTGTTTCTTTAGCCCCAAGGCCCATGTAAGCTGATGTGGAATGCGCCGCTTGATTATTTAGCCACCGTGGAAAGCAACTTGTTTAGATCACAGGACCTTTCTTTGTTCGCTGCTAAGCACAATTCATCTGGCGGCTTTTCTGACTTTAGGTGGGATTAATTGCGTAATAGTGTTGTAGTCAACTAGTTTTTTGTTTTTTTTCCCCATTTCCAAATACACTGACAACGTGTCGCATGCTAGAGTGTTTTTGGAGGAAAGACTAACGCGTAAACTTAACTATAAGCAGATGGTTCAGGTGGAAAAAAATGGATATTTAGAGTGCTGTGTGGAAAAGTCAGCACCCACGAGAATATCAAAAGTCAATCCCAGTTAATAATTTAAGACCTATTAGGGAATATGTCGTGGCTTTCCCACACATATTAACACACGAATAAACATCCTGTGGAAATTATAAACATGCAGCTCTAAAGTAGATGTGCAATGCTTTTATTTCAAACTTGTATTCATAATGCATCTGAATTTTTTCAGAGGATGAATTACTTATTCCTTGCAATACGAATGCTCAAAAGCTTCCAAGCAACGTGTCAATGTTCTTAATGAGAAGTTAAGTAGCTGAAGAAAGCCGTACATAACAACTCACTCCCTGTCGTTTGGTCTGTATTCTTAGAAATTAGAGATTATTTTTTTTTGCATGTGGTTGCAAACCAAGCTTAATTTTTAATTTTAAAAGATTTTTTATTACCAGCTGGTCACCTATTGTCTGTGTGTCACAAAATGAGTTTGAGTCAGACTTGCTGACTGGAAAAGATTGCAGTGGACCTTTTTTTTTTTTTGGTTAAGAATAGAAACCACATTTCCACGTGGGAACCACCTGAGCGTGATCTTCATGTGATTTAAAGAACCAAGCAATGTATTGGAATTTGATGGTGGCTCTATGGGGAAGTTTTAGTTGGTCAGGGCTGGTTTTAATCCTTAATTGCTCAAATTACTTCTTCAGGATGATACAAAATAATCAAATCAAGTGAAAAATTCTGTACAGTGGGAGGGGGACCTGTGGTCTTAATGGGGGGGTCCCCAACCCTTTTTCCGCTCACGGACGGTTTACCATTACAATATTTCACGGCCAATTTAAAAAAAAAAAAAAAAAAAGTAGAAAAAAATTAAAATGACTAAAATAAAAAATCTTTCTGTGAATAAATAACCTCATGTTACAGTTGTGACAGATATTGGTCATGGTGTCGAGGTCATCTGTGTGTGACAGGCAGGTCGATTTGTCTGTGTGTGTGTGTGTGTGTGTGTGCTCTGTTTTGAATGGGCGTTGGAGTCACATGGCTACTTGTCAGCAGGCTGGAGGAGGGAACATAATCCCGAGGAGGAAGGCTGCAGCTATCAGTCCGTGCGTGTTGGTCAGAGAGAGAGAGAGAGAGATTTCCCGGCTTGACCGCTCATGATCAGCACAACATCTCCAACTCTCGTTTCTTTTGTCTCCCTGTCTCACCCTTCTCCTGTTTGTTTTTGCCCTGCACTCTGACCAGGGTCCCCCTTCACAGCGGCATTCTGCACTACGATGTCAGGGGTGGCGTCTCTGCTGTGAGCACACAAAGGTATGGCACAGTATTGGATACCTTTTTTTTCTTTTCTTTTTGTATTTCTTGACATGTCTTCCTTGTCTGTCACTCCATAACTTCTGGTTGTTTCTATTTGGTTACAGAAGATAAAACCTAAACAAGCCCCTTTGAGCCCACTTGAGTTCTGGCAGCGCAAATAGAGATCGTGCTGTTGTCTGTGAATCCATCTCAGAAACTTCAGGCGCGTTGGATACGACACGAAGGCCGTGATTCGCCTTGACGTCATTAGAGCTATCGAGGCAACACAATCAGGAGGGGGGGGGGATAAAGCCTTGTAAACTCCTTGTCTGCTCAAATGTAACAAGTGAATCCGTTGCTATCTGTTTTTTCTGTAAGCGCAGTTCCCCAATGAGACCTCTCCCTCCTCCTCTCCTCGCTGTCACCGTCCCGCTCCTCTAAGTACAGGCCTCTCTGCTGAGGTTTGGACACTGTGATCAACCGCCTATTTCTGGACGGGCATTTAAATTGGCAGTTTTATGTAATTTTATTGAACTGTTCTTTAATTATGTTTCTTTTTTGGGGGGGGGGGGGGGTGAGATCTGTAGAGCATCGTGCCGCCTGTGGGGCGACACGTGCCAAGCTGCGGGCTGGACAAACGCACGCACGCGTGGCGTGGCGTGTCCGTGACTCATGACCTGCGTCCCGTCGTCTGACCGTCTCGCTCCGCTCGCCTTTTTAATGTCCTTATGTGGAGCCGTAAAGCTTTTAAGCGGTTTTGGCTATCTTTTAACCACAAAGGTCACATGAGATGTCAGTGACACGTGCTGAAGGAGAAAATTGATGTATATTTTTGAGGTGGTCAATATTGCCTCTCGGCTGCTGTCCCCTAATTTGTAGGCCGTCTTCCTTCTTCCTGTTAAGAAAATCTTTATCAATGCTGGAAATGTACAACATACCAAGGGACTTTGTCAGGTGTATTTGCACAGGAAACATCAGTCACATTTTATTGCCTTTGTCTAAAGACATGACGCAAATGTCAACATCTCGGTGATTCAGTTTGGGACGGGATCGGTTTAAAGGATGTGAAAGTTATTGCAGTGGTATTTCAGAGACATGTCTCGAGTGACGGCTCGTTGGACTTTAGGACATTTGGGTCTTGACACGTCCACGCATGCCTCGTTTTCTGAAGTCAAACATTATGTAGGCTTGAAAGAATTCCAGAGCGCCCCGGTTTCTATTTTAAAAAATGAATAATTGATACGTTTACAGCTCCTCCTGACCTTCTTCCTGTTTTCAAACTTACTTCCTCCGCAGAAGGATAGCTTTGTAAAAGGTTTTTGTGGCCCTTGTCTTCTGGAGGACTCGCTGGGAAGACACGGTCAACGTCTTCCAGGCCAAACACAGAGTATCTTGTCCTCACCCCCCCTCACACTGTCTGCATTCATCCATGTCCTTTCTGTTATTACATAACAGACAACCACTTCTTTTTTTTTTTTTTATTCAATCCCCCGACTGATTGTACCTCATCGCATACAAGAATTAGAATTAGATCATTGATTTTTTTCTTTTTTAATAGAAAAGAAAATCTGCTTGCTCACCAGGACAATTGGCATTGTTGTTTTCTCCTTTTGGTCATTACTGTATTGTGTATTATTGCAGCCATGCCCTGAGGTAGATGGGCCGGTTCCCATGCTTTTCCATCTGTATCCCAGGGTTCTGTAACTTTATCCCTGTGTAGCCCGGCCTGCCCCTTGCACACTGGTGGGGTCTAGGTTTACTGAGAAAGGAGCCTTCAAACACAGCCAAACTAGCGGCCTTTTTTTGCCTCTCCTGCAAGGATTAGATTGTCCCAAAACAAGTCAAAGTGGCTGAGCTGCTGGTCTGTAATCAAACATTTGGCGCGGCGATCGCCGTTCTGGCCGAGCAAAGGAAGAGCGCGGCCAGAACCGCGCGCCGTCTGCACGGCGTCTCGCTTTCATGTCGCTTTGGCAGATGATGCCTTTTCCTTTTTTTTTTCTTCTTCTGCACTGCTTTTAACCGTTTAAAATGGACCGTTTTTAGTGAAATAAAAGGTCTCACAAATTCCTCAATGTCAACAAGGTCATTGATATGACCGCAGTCCGGCAGCAGAGGCGCTAATCGGTTCCTTTTGATAGCTGCGGTTCGGGAGCCACAGCGTGGTTTCAGGACCTCCTGTACTTTGAGCCTCTCATGTTAACAATACAGCCTCCGTCTCATTCTGTTCTTACACGGTAAGAACGCTAAAGCTTCACATCATGAACTGGGGCCGCAAGTAACACCGCGAGTTTACCTCAAGCACAAGGTGACTTCTTCCAAGGTCGCGTTTCGGGCCGACGGAAATCTGACGACGTTTGGCATTCCTGCGGTTGCACGTGGTGCGGCGGCGTCTCGATAGTGGCGAAGGTGGAGGTTAGCCGAGGCGCGTGTCGCCGCTTATCAGAAGGTCCTCTACAAAGTGGCACTGTGTAATCTGGCCCTTGTCTGGCGCTAACGGTTGGTAACCTTGAGTGGCGATCCGGAATCGCTCCAGGCCTTAATCGTAGGAATAAAAAAAAATTTTTTTTTTTAGAAAGTGTGATGTGCACTTCTTCTCCAGTTGTTGCTGTGCCCTTTTTGTAATTCATCATAGAAATCGGTTCAGTTGAGGCCTTCTGGGATTTATAAAGTGTGTTTGGGGACTCAAAGCTCCTTTTGAGTGTCTTTCCAGGGAATCCTGAAATATCTCCTTTTTAGTGTTGCTTTACCTTTTGAATAATGTGGCTTTGCGCTTCAGCACACAACGAGTCCGCACTATGAGGTTAAAGTGCAGGTTAGCCTTGTTATTTGTGAATATATTTGCATGAGCATGGTGCTCAACGCAATGAAGCCTCACAGATGGCAAACTAACTATTGCTATTTTAGGAGAGCATACCACATCATCTCAATAAATCTGCATTTTTTAATATTTGGTTTCAAATTTTCTGCAGTTAATGTTTGAGATCCCTTATTTGATTTTCCGGCCTTCAGCCTCGTCCTCACCAGTGTAGCACTCCCTCAACTGGAAACCCCTGTAGGCCAGGGGGCCAAACAGAAAGGTCTTTGTGTGTTTTTTGGGATCATGTTCTTGAGAACAATGTGTGATGGGATATGTTCTAGTCCGGTCGCAGCTTTTTTTGCCCCATGCAGTAAAACTCTAGCTTAACGTGAATGAACCCCCGATCTGTGTCTTCTCCCCCCAGGTTATGCTGCCCAAAAGCTGCCTGAGTCCCAGTGAGAAAGAGAAGGGCTAAAGCCGCACGGAGCCAAACCAGCTCTGCAGAGGCTCTCCAGCAGCGACTCCTCGGTGGAGCCATGAGCAGCCCCAGCACCCCCAGCCACATTACGGATGCCCGGGCATCGGTTACTCACAGCGTAAGTCCACACGGCCGCACGCCCACCAGCCTCGGCCCTCCCTGTAGGATCAGGCTTCACGTGGCGAAACGCCTGGGGGGGATGGAAGGGGGGCGGGGGGGGGTTCATTTGCGGATTAATGTCCGTTAAATATAGTGTGGTGAAAGGCTTGTTGATGGTGAGATAAATCCAGCCCGAGACGCCATGCGCATGGGGCAGTTTTTGCTTAAATGCTCCTAAGCAGGAGATTAAGCTCACAATTAGCAGTTTGTTGTCTTTTCACGCACAAGTCTGTAGCTATTTATTGTTTAATTTTAGGCACAGGATTTATGCTGTATCGGCTTCCTCGGTCCTCTCTGGCATCAGACAGACAGACGGCGCTGGGTTGGACAGGGTCTCTTCCCTGTGTGTAGAAATCTACTCTCATCCTAGCGCCAATTCCCTGGAAGCGGCACTTCTGAGAGCCAAAAATAAAAAATAAAAGTTAAGAATAGTTCAACAGCACTTCAGATCTGCACAGAGCGAGCAACTCCTTGAGAATGAAGCTGTTCAAACGGAAACCGCTTCCTTCCTCTATTATTTACGTCGATGCCAGTATTGGAAACAATGAATAATGAGAAGCATCATTGCGTGGCTGCTGGTGGGGTTTGGTGGGATGTAAATGCTGCCTGAAGGCCAGCTGGTCAGCAGCCAAACAAAACGGCATTCCTCAACTCCAGAGGTTCTCAACGTATTCATTTCAGGATGATTAAGATGCTGATGCAGGAAATATCACAAGCTTAACCGACCACCGCCATGAAAAGCTAGATTGTGGGATTTTAGATCTTGTGATGTTGAATAAATTCCAGGGAATATTACAACTGATCGGCTGATTATCAGGATTGGATTTTCTTACTGATTCACCTGACTTTCACATAATCTTTTTATTAAGTAAAGGATTATTTAATATCAGCATGAGCGCCGTTTCCTGTGGGTTGAATGTGTAAGAGTGTGGATTTCTGAGCGGAAGAATACGCAATATTGTTCAACCTTTCCTGTCGACGTGCTCCTGGTGTTCACAGCTGCTTTGCTCTTTATTGCAATACAAATGTGTCAAATGCTTGCTTGGCATTTTCTTTTTTGTCAGCGGCTTCCTTTTCCAGTGTTGCACAACTGTGTGATCACCACGCAGACAACCACTGCATCTACCTGCAGGACGTACGCAACATGAGGGCCGTTTGTAATCCAACCGCCCCCCATTCTGAGCCTTTTTAGAATGCAGAGTATTTCGGGGGTGGAGGCGTGACCCTTAACGTCTGATCTGTGAAAGAGGTGCAGAGAAACAGACAGACGGACATAGGTCTTTTCATAATTTGATGATTTTTTTTTTTTAGATTTGTAGCTTTTTGTAGCTTGTGCTAACTTATGTTTAAAGAATACATTTCCAACTCTTATCATCATCATCATCATCATCAGCTGATCTTATTTAATCTAAACAGTATTTTGAATTCTTGGATTCTACAGAATCCTGTTTTATCCCTGACGTCAGTTGGTTTGCTCTCTTGACTCCACCTTATTTCCCCTTTCTGTAGTTTGTATAAAGGATCTACATTAGCTGTAAATGTGTTTTTTCCACCACCCCATACAAGTAAGTGGGAAGTGCAACTTTTTGAAGCGCTTTTGTAGGCCATTTAATTGCAAACATTACTCCAAACAGGAGAAGACTCTATCGGCGCATTGCCTCTTGCAAAAAATGTTAATTGTCATCTTCCTATGAAATCCTGTCCCGAGTCAGCACTTCTTGTTGTAGCCGGTAGGACGGTTCACCGCCATGAAGCGTTTAGACAGCGGGACTCGGCTATATTTAGACTCGACAGCAGCACGATGACCGAGAAGCTCAGCGAAGATAAATTTGTTTGCTGTATCAGAATACCTGTTTTCTATTGGTTGATCCACCGGCTTCAACCAAGTTAATTATTATCTCCATAAGAATGTGTGTGTGTGTGTGTTCAGGGAGAGTTCAGATAATCCTGTTTCAAGGGCTAATCGTCAAACTGAGTAATGTCTTCTTCCCTGGTCACGTGGCCGGGGGGGGGGGCTGGCTAACTGAAATGGGGAAACTGGTCGCCTTCCGTGAAAGAGTCGGACACGTCCCGCCTCGCCGCGCTTGATGCGTCAGCAACGCACACGCGTGTAACTTGATGGACTATCTGTATTCTTTGACGGTGAGTTTTTGAGGACTCGTACGTGACGTTCCTTCTTGTGATGTTTTGTTATTTTTCTTATCTTTCCCAGTCATTCGCTGACTTTCTCCTTCTGACTTTGCTTCTTGAGAAAGTCGACCTCAACACAAACTCGGCGGGTTAATGTTCAGTCCACTTCTGGAGGGGTTTGAGATGCACTTCTACTTTGTCAACAGACTTTCTCGGGCATTAGAAAACTTCAAAGTCACAATTACAGCCTAATGTTATTTAATAATGCTTCACTAGTTACGGATGGTCTCTCCTCTAATGTTGTCAGGGCGATTATGAATTGTTTCTTTAAAGGTGAGCCCTGTGGATATTTCCACTGGTTTTCCTTTAATAAGCAACAAGTAACACTCACGAACGTGGCGTGCTGCTGGTTCAGAGCTAAATTCTTTGCACAGGTTGTTTTGTTTGCTTTGCTTTGCAGGACCACTGGATCTTCCTCCAGGGCATTTCATCATTGCAAATATAAAAACAAAAACATCTAGATTATTGGTTTTCAACCTATTTGGCTCAAGTCCCCTGAAAATGAAATTTCAGTAATGCGGCTGTTTACTTCCTGGCTGAAAGTTTGATTAGAAGATAAATCCCTGACTTCTGTCTGCATGGTGGATGTGGAGGCGGAACCAAAGGCTGTTTGCTTAGCTTAGAATAAACTCTGGACACGAGGAAAGGCCTGGCTCTGCTCAGTGGTCAAACCTTCAAGTCCACCAACCTGCGCCTCCTAAAGCTCATGAATTCATGTTACATTTACTTTGTTTCTCCCCATTACAGCTACAACCAGCGTCCGGTTAGCTTAGCATAGAAGGATGGAACAAACACAATGTGCATTGTTTCTTACTGTATTTGGTTCCCTTTGTGCACAGCCAGGACAACTGGTTTCCAGTCTTTATCGGTGACTCTCTCCTCGTGTTTGATTACCTGATAGACTGTGAGTCTGGCGGCTCCTTCGCCATCTACCCTCGCCCCAACATAGCTTATCAATTGGAGCTCTTCAGCTGAGATAAAACTGAGGTGGGAGCACACCATCTCTGGAGCACGATCCCTGTGTGTTTAGCTACTGGACACCCTTGTTGCATAATGTCAAATGACAAAGCTGATAAGCCCAATTTCCAACACAAATGTACTCTGTCAAACAACTGGAAGCTAAAACACATTGGAGACTTATTTTTCCAGTCTCTGACTGGAGGATCTCTTGATTCAATTGACTGCCGTCATAATGTAAACAATTGCATTTTGTTTTAAACATTGCATTGATTTAACAGAGCAGTTATGTGACTCTGTACTTAGGAAAGGCCATGTTCACCCTGGGTTCAAAACTGGGTCACAACTCGCACGCCTCAGTAGAACAATCGGCCTCTCGAAGCGCTTCGTGCACCCGGGATCTCCTCGCAGACTCATTTTGAGATAAGTAGGAATGCAGTGACTCATCAGTCACACGTTGCTACATCCGCTGCCTCTCTCCTCCTTTCCCCTACAAATGCTGACTGTGTAGAGTCTGAGCCTACTCCAAGCAGCAGATAATCTCCTCTGCAGCCTCCCCACAGTGTCCCCCTCCTCATGGAACCCGGCTCTTCAAAACGTTGTGGCTTCACAGGATTGACTCCTAATTCTCACCACTCGGCTTAGATGAAAAGCTAAAGGACAAGAACTGTGAGGACTTTTGACCTTCACCTAGCGCCGTCTCATGGTCAAAATGTATCATTTCTTTAGCTTGTAACAAAGTAGCTGCTCAACAAATGTCCTTCCCCTCCGCCTCCAGCAGAACTAAGTGCTGAAATTATACTTATTGGATTTCTATGTTCCTATACTGGTTGCTAAAACATGATTATTGGCACAGTATTCAATATTTATGAGAATGCTGTTGTTGAAGGGTAGCAACAGGCCTGCAGCAATTTAAATTTTAGAGACTGACCGTCTATAAAGAGGAAAGAATTGTGGATAGGGTTTCACCGCACACAAACCTTTTAAATTTCATTTCAGGCTGCAAAAAGAAATGTTTTAAAAAACCGGTCAGATGTTCAGTTCCTCCTGTAATGTGCCTTGTCCTTGGAGGCCGACTGCAGGGCAGCCTGGTCAATATGGAATGTCAACGGGAGGGTATTTTGTTCTCTGCTGTTCCCTTGTTTATTCTGCCCCCCCCCCCCCCCACAATGGGCAGAGTGGTGAAGGTGGCAGGGCGGCCGATAGGGCTCTGATTAGGGCATCACGAGGCTCTGATAAGCTGAGGGGGGGGGGGCGAGGGACGTCTCCCGTCCGCACTTCTTAACAGAGGCCTCCAGGGTCAGCGCTCCAGTGACACCCGCTGCCACCAAAAAGCGCTGGCGTTGCCATGAGCGAGGTAAGTCCCCGAAAACGCTCCGGCCTGGTCGGCCTTTATCTTTCAACTCTGCTGCCCTCCGGCTGGGTTTTTTGCACGCGGCGTCGGTTTGTGGAAAGATCTCTCCCCTCCTGGAGAATCACACGCACATCTCTCCCACCTGCCGGGTTTCATTGTGAAACCGTGATATGAATGAGGGCCGTGTGAAAATAAACTGCTGGATAGTGTAGCGGCGCACATCTGGATCGGATAGGATTCTCACCGCTCATCGTATTAAATGGCGAGTGTTTTTCTTTCTTTTATTAACAGTTTGATGTTGATGACGGATTTGATCTTTTGTCAAGTTTCTCCAATTTGTAGTTTACCAAGCCGCGTTTTGTTGGCGTAGATTTTTAGGCTCCAAGGGGCTGAATTGTCTCTGGCAGTTTGTTCCGGAGGTCGCTGAGGTGAACCTAGTTTGTTTACTTTTTTTTTTCTCTCGAACTTTTGTTGATCCTTCAGGTAAAATATGCTTTGAGGTCAATATTGAATGTGTACCCAAGAGGGCGACCTGTCTTTCTTCTGTACTCATGAGTCTCGGCCTGTCCACAGTCCTGCTTCTCTCACCAGTGTGTGGCGGGGGGGGGGGGGAGTAAAATCATGTCCGTGGTTATTTGGATCATGGGAATTGGTTCTTCACACTTTCTGTGCACATGCCTGGACTTGTGAACATTTGTCGAGCTGTACGTGCGATTCAGGAGGATCTCTGGAGTTTACAGCAGTTGATGTTCCTGTCTTGATGCGTTGATGCGCTTAATAGAATTCAAAAGTGTAAGGAGCAACGTGGCAAAGCTGCTTTACATCACTGATTTAAAGCTTTTTATAAAAACATTTTTTTTTAATGTTGTGGATCATTGAGTAACCCTAACATGGAAATACCCAAGAACTGTTTTGAGGAACAAAATGTACTGGAGTCACTTTCTGCATCAGTGATTTTTGGATACCTCACATAGCATTTGTGGGCGAAAAGTGACCGTCTGGCACAAAGGTAAGCACGAGGCGTGAGGTGAGTCAACCACGTGCTCTCCGTGGCTCCCTGCAGCCCTGCAGAAACCCAAATCTGAGAACCATTCGCGATGACCGGTGGCCCCCCGACCTCTGCCTCCGGATCTGAGGCACCTGCGCTGTAGCCATGGCAACATTTACGCCAGGTGGAAACAGCCCGATCCTGATAGTCGGGAGTGTATCCGCTCACCGATCCTTGTCACAACATCCCACCGGCGGAGCAAGGCGCAGCGGGGCACGGCACCCTGCTGCAAGAAAACAGATCCCTTATCGCCCACGTGACCCCCGACGCGACGCGCCGCAACGCGGGCGAAGAGACGCCGATCAAACGCGGCCGCGCTCTGGTGTTCAACCCCGGGCCCGTTCACCGCGAGGCGTGGACGGGAGGAGGCGTCACGTGATGCGCCGCCTGGAGGATTTGGAGAGCCCGCGCTCCCTCTAGTGTCGGTTTGTCTGAACTGCAGCACGCTGCGTCTACTGCGCATTTGAAGCAGGTGTCTGTTATTGTCCCAGAATGCAATGCGGGGAGGAAACTCGTACAAATACTGTTGGATACGATGGATAAATATTTAGGATGGGCTGGAACCGTTCTAGACCAAATTAGTTTTCAGAGGTTGCTTTTAAGTTGGAAACAAATGACCTGCAGTAAACTCCTATTAGCAAAGGAAGCAGGATGAAGTGATAATGAGAATAGTCTATTATATTATTTTGCAGATAATAAATTTGTCTGCATTTATTTATGTTTTTTTTTTTTCTTTAACTTTGGATCTCTGAAATTGAGATCTATTAACAAAATTATTTCTAATGTACTCATTTGTTGTGTTGCAGCCAGAGGCACCTACTGCCTCAACCCAACATGGGGCTCCGCACCCTGAAGAGGACGATGAAGGGGACCTGAACAAAGCCTTGGGGGTCCAGCGCTTCCAGCAGATCCTCAGCCCCGCTGCGGCCGTCCCTGACGAGCAGCACCACAACTACCACGAGGAGGACATTGAATGTAAGCATGCCTCCTCCGCTGTGCAACTTTGAATTTGATGTAAATGAAGCTCATTTCTTTTGCGTCTCCGCTTAATCTTCTCCACAGATCACCGCCACTCCTCTCACCACATCCACCGACCTCTGTCCAAACTGCCCTACGAGGGGCGCAGGAAGAAGAGCAGCAAGAAAAAGAGAAAGGACAAGGATCAGGCCAGTGGCAACCATGCCCCCAGTGGCGGCCCCATAGAGGAAGGAGAGGATGAAGAGGAAGAGGAGGATGAGGCGACGGAGACAACTCCAGTTCCATCGGAGTCGGAGAAGGTGAAAGATGTGGAGGTGATTGTTCAACTTTATATTCATCTTTGACTTCATTTATGACGCAGTCCTACATTTTTCATTGATTCAACCACAACCCCCAAAATATAAATTGACTCTATCCAATGATCTGTTTTATGTGCTGTACACCCCATAATAATCTGATGTGACTTCCTGTGAGTGAGCGAGCGTTCGGGAACGCCATCGCTGTGGTTGCATTAACTCAATTTCCTCTATGAATATTTCAGTATAGTCTTAATCATTCATCAGTGGGTTTCATGTTTGTTTATCATCCTTCACAAAGTGACGTTCACCAACGCTCCGCTGGCTCCTTTCTAACCGAGGATTGAGGAGAGCTGTTGTTTGACCTTGACATTTAGTCACTTTGTACTAAACTCATTAAAGCTGGTTTCCCACCCACCTCCCCCCCCCCCCCCCCCCCTAGGTTATTTGGGTACGTGCCTTTTACACAACCGTGCCTGATTTCACAGTGTTCAAGATCAAATCCTTTTCATTCTTCAATTCCCTCCCTTGGATTGATGTACGGCGTTTGGTGTTCTCATTGCTCTGTATCCCCCTCCTCAGTTCTTTGTTTCAGATGAAGACCAGCTGGCCGTGCGGGGCAGAGAGAGCCCGCGCTTGTCCCGTAAGCTTAACATCGTGCCACAGACTGCGGGGCAGGCGCATTCTGAAGACGCGTCTTCCTCTGAGTGAGTGAACGCTGAAATGAAAAGGGGGGGCTGAGAGATGTTAAAACCGCGTTTTACCTGCTGGGACGATCGCATGTTTTAAAAAGCGTCGCTGTAATGTTCTCACGGACGCTCTCACTGGGGTAAACGTCTCGGGCACGTTTTTGATTGGTCGGTGGCGCACACACTGTACGTTACCACGTCTCAGGAATCCAGTGGGCCTGCTGGGCATGATCTGATGGACCAGAGTAACCCTCTGGCTGGAGACCCATATATCACCTGTCGCTATAGACGACGCAGCACACCTCAGCGGCCCGAGGCTCCATCGCTGACATTTACTGGTCCGCTACATGAGGTTCGTATCTTGGCTGGGATAAAACTGCGTACATGCCCCAATTGCTGGTTTTCGACCATTGGAAAGCCACAGAATAACAGCCGATTTGTTTTAAAACATTCTGCAAAACGGGACAAACTATTAAGGAAAAAGGTTTGCTTTTGAAATGCTGTGGGCATCTTGACATTTGAAGGTGAGTTCAAGTTCATTTGCTTTGAAGAAATCGGTATTGGCCTAGTCTTGTTTGGCCAACGTTCTTTGCAGCTTATTTTTGTACATTTCATTTTAGTGTTTTTTGCTGAGAGATGCAAACAAATTTATCAAAGAGCAGCATTACTGGAGTTTAATAAATCAATCAAGATATACATATATATATTTAATGCATTATTTACTACCAAATCACTGAATATCTGAGGAAAAAGGAGTGCAGAGGAGGATAAACGTTTACCGTTTAACAGGAGGAAGTTCATTTTCTTTCTTTTACTGTTTCCAGCGGAACATTTAGTGTCATTTTCTTGCAAAAAATCAACTAAAACAAAAAAATGCAATGCAACGCAACCACAAACAACTTTGTTGTTTTTCTGCTTATATCTAGTAACCCGCCGTCATCCGACGCCGCCGCCGCCAGCCCCCCTCCCCACTCGGGGCCGCCTGAGCACATACCGCTGGCCCGGGTCTCCAGCCGCGGCTACGACCTGCAAGAGCGCAGACGCACCGGCAACATGACGGGCGCCGAGCAGGCCAAGTACCAGCGCGTCCCCACCGACGAGAGCGAGGCTCAGACGCTGGCCTCCGCCGACCTGGACGGCATCAAGAGTGAGTGCGGACGTGGCAGGAAACCAGTATTTTCCCCAATTATTCCAATTAATTCAAATTTGCGCAGTTAATTCTAACGTCGGCTGAGCCTCCCAGAAACCTCGGGGGGTGGGGGGCCCAGCGTGGGCTCGTGTTTTAGGTCCGGGGAGATTTACTGAAGGGAGCCGACCCATGAGCACAGAGCAGCAGTTTATCAGAGCGTGTGGCGACAGGCCCACGTTATTGAATTAGCCGTTCCCGCTGTCAGCTGAGGCCCTTGGACTTATGCCCAAGCCAACATCGGTGGCTAATTGTGAAACCTGCTTCTTGGGTGTCTTCATTCATTAGTGGAATGAAACGAGGGCGAGTTAAGTGAGCTCGAAGGCAAAATAAAGGAGAAGCTGTGCATGGAGGTAAGGGCTTATGGATCAGCTCCATCACCACGTATTCTCTACGTCTTCTATAATCTGAATCCCGCCACCCTAAATCATCCTGGGAAAGTGTCTCTGTCGCTGGCTGCTGCTCAACAATAGGAATTATTAGATCACTCTCTGTCCCCTTTTGTGCGTCCTGAGCATAATTAACACCTGGCTCACTGATGCATTGTGATAGCTTCAGCGAGGTCAGGCGCCGGTCAAAAAACAGCAACCCCCCCCCCCCCCCCCTTTTTTTTTTTATATCCGGGAAAAGTTGACCGCTCCAGTCCAAAGGCTCCAGTCCTAAAGTTGTAGCTGACAATCTCATGGTATTGGACTAACAAATATTTCCTCTGAACCTGCAATGACTTGAAACCTTGATGAAGAACCCAAAAAGCATCACGGTTTGTTTGATAGGACTTACAAGCTCTGATAAAGGTAAGATGATGGTTAGTCATGGAGGGAATTTCACATGTTTGCTGAACAAGATTTATTATTTTTCAATATAATTATTGATTTTGAGAAAAGGTCGAGGCTGCTCTCTGTTCACCTGCACTGTGATCTTAAGCGCATCTCACACTTCTTCTTGCCGTCTTCCCCTCCTCCAGGTCACCGCTTTGAAGATGTCCCCGGCGTGCGCAGACACCTCTTCAGAAAGAGCACCAAGGGACAGGTGGTGCACACGGGAAAGGACCACAAGGAGCCGAGCACTCGAATCCGCAAGCAGGACCGGACTCCGCATGAGGTGAGGCGCAAAGCCTTTTTCTTTTCTTTTCTTTTGTGCTGTAGATGCTTTTGGTCCATGTGTAGTTTCATTACCATCAATTCCTCTTAGTTTGGTAACTTTTGAGACACCAGCTGTCTGCCTTTTTTTTATCACAGAAATCAAAACTAGTGCTATTTTAATATTTTTGTTACTTAACTGTTTTTGGAATAAATTGATTGGGATCCACTGTTTGAATAAAGTTCTGAAAAATACAAATACAATACCTTGTATTCATTTGGTCTTTTACTTTTTCCATTCATAAATTATCACTTTTATTTTTTTAATCAAACTTAACTATGTGTTAAATTCTATTTCAGACTACAATTTTTCATTTTCTGTAAATGTAACTGAACTTTATCCTGGGGGAATGTTTTCAGATCTTTCTGTCTTTTAAATTAAGCTCTGTCCTGTCTCCTCTGGATGGGACAGGGAGGGACAATTAAAAATGAATGAGCGAATGAATGAGATCTTTCCTTTCACACACGGAGAAGAAAAAGAGGACGAGCTTCGGTAACCAGACACTGAGAGCACCGGCGGGACACAGGCCTATGTTTTATTAACATTTGTGTACACAGCTCCGTGTGTGTGTGTGTGTGTGTGTGTGTGTGATGAGGAAGCATCTGTGTAAAAAAAAAAAAGTCAGAGTCCCGTCCTTTTTGTGCCGCTGTATCGGTGTGTGAGTCCTCTCCTGCGCCCCCCCCGTCCAGTCGTTAGCGGTGGTTCTGTGCCGCTCTGCCTCGCGTCTCCCGCTGGACGTGGACTCCCCGATGGCCCGGTACCAGAAGGTGAGGGCAGGGCGGCTGGCCAGAGGCAGGTTGTATCCGTGTGAGCGTGATGCAGCGTGGCATGCAGGCGCTAAGCGGCGTTAAGGGAGAGTGTTCCAAGAGGGTTGAGACTGACCAGCATGGGGATCACTCAATAATTCCTTAACAGAGATCTGAAGCTGGGACATCTAGGTCCAGAATGTCTTCTTCCTTTGGGTGTGGAGTGAATTTAAATAAATCACATTATAATCCGGTGAGCATGGAGCCTGTATTCTAATGTTGCCGTTTAAAATGTTGCCGTTTAAAATGCTCCACTGAATCAACTGGCTGGATCCATAAGTGCTTGTTTTGTGTGTTTTGAATATTTGGCACGCGCTGGACAGTACGGACAGTACGGACGTTTCAGTGTCTCACCTGCTCGGGTTCCTGTGTGCTGCCGTCTCCAGGTGTTTGTGGAGCTGAATGAGCTGACCATAGACAAGAACCAGGAGATGCAGTGGAAGGAGACCGCTCGGTGGATCAAGTTTGAGGAAGACGTGGAGGAGGAGACCGACCGCTGGGGGAAACCTCACGTGGCCTCGCTGTCGTTCCGCAGTTTGCTGGAGCTCCGAAAGACCATTTCACACGGTGGGAAATGGAAGCGGAATCCTTTTTTTTTGAAGCCAAAAAGTCGGCGACGTGGTTTGCAGAACGCTGAGCTCGGTACGTTTTTTTGCGTCCACAGGTGCGGTGCTGCTGGACCTGGACCAGACGACCCTGCCGAACATCGCCAACCAGGTGGTGGAACAGATGATCATATCCGACCAGATCAAAGCCGAGGACCGATCCAATGTCCTGAGGGCTCTGCTGCTGAAACACAGGTGACCTGCCCCCCCCCCCCCCCCTTCCCCGACTGTAACAAGCAAGTCATTTCCCTTTCAGAGGACATTAAGTGACCTAGAATCATTTCTAGTAATCCTGCAAATCAACTATTGCGACTCCTTGTCTATTTTGCTTTGAACTGATTAGTAGAGACACAGGAGATGTAAGGAAAGAGTAATGCAACCATTACATTAACACAAGTCTACGCTCTTCCAAAGCGAATGCCGTTTCATACTGTTGATTATGAGAATAAACAGACTTTTCTGTCACTAGCTGTCTTCACGCCGTGTCTCTTCTCTTCCCCTCCCCGCCTCCCCCAGTCACCCGAGTGACGAGAAGGAGCACAGCAGCCCTTTCCCCAGGAACATCTCCGCGGCCAGCCTGGGCAGCCTGATCACGCACCACCACGGTGCCAATCACGGCAATCACCTGGACCCGTCGGTGACCGACCCGCTCATGGGCGCCGTCCACGCCGCGGGGGAGACGGAGACGCGGGTCGACATCGAGAAGAACGAGGCACAGGTAGGACTGGTGCGGATTCCCCCCCCCCCCCCCCCCCCCCCAAAAAAAAGACCCGAGAGCGAGTATGGTTTGTCCTCCTGACCGTGCGTCCTGCGTTGCTTTCGATTTGCAGAAGGAGACGGTGTCCGGAATGCATCGGTCCAAATCCAAACATGAGCTGAAGCTGCTGGAGAAGATCCCGGAAAATGCCGAGGCCACTGTTGTCCTTGTGGGTGAGTCTGGAAAACCACACTTACTTACTTTTTTATATATGCCAGCCATTTGAAAATTTAAAAAAGCTGTTTTTTTGTTTATCTTTTAACTGTTCACCGTCCTGTCCACCTCCCAGGAAGCGTGGACTTCCTGGAGCAGAGCACCATGGCGTTTGTGCGTCTGTTGGAGGCCGTGGAGCTCGAGTCCGTCCTGGAAGTCCCCGTACCGGTCAGGTTCCTCTTTGTTCTGCTGGGGCCCCCCAGCACCAGCATGGACTATCACCAGATAGGACGCTCCATCTCCACACTCATGTCTGACAAGGTGAGCGAGCTGCAGATATCGAGGGATAGTTTTTATGCATATAAGAAAAGTCCCATAAAGTTCTAGGAAACTGAACTATTTCCCTTCCCTCTAAAATAAGTTTTTATGTGCCTGGATTTCTATCATTTCATGCCTACAAAGCAAAAGATTAATTTAATCCTCAGCAGAGAGAAATATAATTGATTCTTGCCACTTAAACTGGCAATAAAGAGATGGATATCAATCGTCTAGAAAAGAATCTTACTCTAGACTCTACTCCACGCAGCAATTCCATGAGGCGGCTTACATGGCAGACGACAGGCATGACCTGCTGAGCGCCATCAACAGCTTCCTGGACTGCAGCATCGTGCTGCCGCCCTCGGAGATGGGAGGCGACGAGCTGCTGCGCTCCGTCGCGCGCTTCCAGAGGGAGATGCTGGCCAAGAGGCAGGAGCAGGGCGTCAAGCTGGCCATGGAGCCCAAGAGCATGGAGGAAAAAGGTAACGCCTCGAATAACCTGTGGCCTGGTTCTGTGACTTCCTGTTCATCGTCGTTGACGACCCGTTTCCCCCCTCCCATCGTCACAGAGGCCCTCCTCGAGCCCTTGAAGAAGTCGGACGACCCGCTGAAGCGCACCAGACGCCCGTTCGGTGGGCTGGTGCGAGACGTGCGGCGGCGTTGCCCAAAGTACCTCAGCGACTTCAGGGACGCCCTGGACAGCCAGTGCATGGCCGCCGTCATCTTCATCTACTTCGCTGCCCTCTCTCCGGCCATAACCTTCGGCGGCCTGCTGGGTGAGCGGCTCAACGGGGGAGGGGGGGAGGGAGGCGGGAGTCACTAACGATTCGCCGTCCGAACGCCTTTTTCAACGTCTCCTTGTCTCCCAGGTGAGAAGACGGACGGTCTGATCGGTGTCTCTGAGCTGATCGTGTCGACGGCGGTGCAGGGTGTGATCTTCTGCCTGCTCGGAGCGCAGCCGCTGCTCATTGTGGGATTCTCAGGACCCCTGCTGGTCTTTGAGGAAGCCTTCTTCAGCGTAAGTTCATCCAACGACGAGGGTTCTCGTTTTTAAACAGCTGACTCTCGAGGTTCATTTCAAATACTCTCATGACTTTTTCTTTGATCGGTCAAGAACCGCAAAGAAAACTACTGTCACAGTTCACTAAAAGGTTTCAAACGCTCCCAGTTAGATCTCAGTTCTCGGTGAGCGAGTTTTCCAGCTGATGACTTCCTCTCGTCCTCGCAGTTCTGCAAAGCCAACGACATGGAGTACCTGACCGGCCGCGTCTGGATCGGGTTTTGGCTCGTCGTCATCGTGGTGGTCATGGTGGGCTTCGAGGGAAGCTTCATGGTCCGCTTCGTCTCCCGCTTCACCCAGGAGATCTTCTCCTTCCTCATCTCCCTCATCTTCATCTGCGAGACCTTCATCAAGCTGGCCAGGGTACGCCCCAGACTGGAAATAACAAGTTTCAGCTGGCACGCTGGGTGTTCACGCCATGGACGCTAACCCGAACGGACTGATCTCTGGACGGCATTCAAATGTTTTTATAACAAGTGCATGTGGAATCTTTTGTGATTGATTGTCTTTGAGAGTAAAACGGATTAAAAGTTGAGCTGTTATGGCACAGACTTGAAAGGCTGTGGTGGGATCCTCCCGTACATATTCGCGATGGGTTGTATTTTCTGAAATTAATTTGAACCCTCCGCGTCGTCCGCCAGATTTTCAACGAGCACCCGCTGACGAGCTGCTCCCTCGGCAACGGCACAGACTCGGACGCCTCGGCGGCCAACGCCACGCTCGCTCTGGGCAACGCCACCCTGCCGGCGGCGGTGCTGAACCAGCCCAACACCGCGCTGCTCTCCTTGGTCCTCATGGCCGGAACCTTCTTCATCGCCTTCTACCTGCGCAAGTTCAAGAACAGCGCCTTCTTCCCTGGAAGGGTGAGGAGCCTCAACCCCCCCCCCCCCCCTCTGATCCATCCTCCATCTCGCTCCAACGTGAAGCTCATTGTTTTGCTCTTCTTCTTTCATGTGTCAAGTTGCGCAGGGTCATCGGAGATTTTGGCGTCCCGATTGCCATCCTCATCATGGTGCTTGTGGACTACAGCATAAGCGACACTTACACACAGGTGACGCTCGAATACGGCCGCTCTGCTCTGCTTCAGCACTGTTTGACCTTTTTCCGCCTCTTAACGTTCACAATCGTCTCCGTTGGGGTTCAGAAACTGAGCGTCCCTCACGGCTTCTCCGTGACGAGTCCCTCGAAGCGCGGCTGGATCATCAGTCCTCTGGGCACCGACGGACAGTTTCCCGTCTGGATGATGTTTGCCTGCTGTTTGCCTGCTCTGCTGGTTTTCATCCTCATCTTCATGGAGACTCAGATCACCACGTGAGTCGAGAAGTCACGTTGAGAGAGGCTTATCGTCGGAATCACTTGAATATGACGGTTTAAGAGCCGGGTTCGTTTAGATTGGGATTGACTTTTATCTCTGTTTTACCCTGAATCTGATTTTTAAAGTCTATTTTATGGTTGGTTTTATGGTTTTATGTTATTATTTAACAGTTCATTCCCCCCCTCCCTGCAGGCTCATAGTGAGCAAGAAGGAGCGGATGCTGGTGAAGGGCTCCGGTTTCCACCTGGACCTGCTGCTGATCGTGGCGCTGGGCGGCTGCTCGGCTCTGTTCGGCCTGCCGTGGATGGCCGCCGCCACCGTCCGCTCGGTGACCCACGTCAACGCCCTCACCGTCATGAGCAAGGCCGTCGCCCCCGGAGACAAGCCCCGCATCCAGGAGGTGAAGGAGCAGAGGGTCACCGGCCTCCTGGTGGCCATCATGGTTGGTGAGTGTCTGACATTGAGAATGAAATGACTTGTTCAAGGTAATATCAGTTGGAAAAGGGACATTCAGCGTTTTATTTAACCCCCCCCTCCCCAGGTATGTCCATTGTGATCGGTGACCTGCTGCGTCTGATCCCCCTGGCGGTGCTGTTCGGCATCTTCCTCTACATGGGTGTGATGTCCCTGAACGGTATCCAGCTTACCGAGCGCATGATGCTGCTGCTCATGCCCCCAAAGTACCACCCGGACCACACCTACGTACGCAAGGTGAGGAGACTCCTGTTTGTCATTTTGTTGCTTCCTACAATTCATCAAATGACAAGAATTTCAGCTCTACTTTTTAAACTGGGAAACGGAAAAATGTGTTGGTGAGTTTTTCTGAACTATCCCGTTTCCTGCAGGTCCGCACGCTGCGCATGCATCTGTTCACCTGCATCCAGGTGGTGTGTTTGGCGTCTCTGTGGGCCGTCATGTCCACACAGGCTTCGCTCGCTTTCCCCTTCGTCCTCCTCCTCACCATCCCTGTCAAGATGTTCCTGCTGAGCCGCATCTTCACCGGCAGAGAGATGGCATGCGTAAGTCGACCACTGGGGGGCGCCATTGCCGCTCTGCACACCTGCACCTGCACCACCAGCTTGTTGTTTTCTTTCATGCCATAGGCATTCTGGGAAATGTAGGAAATCTCTTCAGTGGACTAAACAATATGAAAATGAATGCGAGTAAATCAAGAAAGATGTGAAATTGGCAGTGAGAAAGATAAAGAACCCTGACGCGTCTTCTCCCTCCTTCAGCTGGATGCAGACGACGCAGAGCCCAAGTTTGATGAGCGCGAGTGTCACGACGAGTACTCGGAGATGCAAATGCCCGTCTAACCCGCGGCGACCCCTGACATCACCACTTAACACAAAAAAAAAAAAAAAAAAGTTTCTACTCACTCTACCAACCAATGGGATCCTTCACACTTGAAACCCTTTGACGCCTCAGCACCACCGAGACACCAGGGGGCGCCATGGAGACCGTCCGGCTGGTTGTTTCGGTCCATTTGTTGAAGAAACTCTTTTTTTTTTTTTTTTTATCTGGGGGGCCTTTTCTGCCGGTTACCAGCATCTGAACGAGAACAGTCGACAGCATGCGCTCACACATTAAATGCTTTTAAGGATATATATATATATAATATATATATATTTCAGGGTACAAGAGATTCCAAATCACTTAACGCAATCTCCAGCTCGAAAATTGAATGTGATTCCGTTCGATAGATTTGCAGTTGAGTTTTTCATTTTTAGCCCTGAAAGTTGCTCTGATTCACATTGAAGAAGTGGAGGAAATATGAGAGGTAGCGTTAGTCTTTTATATTAACACACTTATCTATCCGAGTTTTGTTTTTGTCCATGTTTTAAGCTCACCAAGCGCCTTATGAAGGAACATAAAAAGTCATACTGAGGTGTTTTATTCCTCCTCGTTCAGTCTCAGTTTAGACGGCTCATCACTTGACCCACCCCCCCCCCCCCTCTCTCGTGGCACTTTTTAAGACACCAAATCTGAACAATGACTGTATTTTATGTAATTTTTAAATCTCCGCGTCCTCTTTAATTCCTTATACATCAATGTTGCTTTTGTTTGTTTGTTGTTTTTTTCATAACACGAGTTTAATACAGCGGCATAATATAAATAATATATATATATATAATTACTTTACATGTCTCCATGTTTAGGGAACTAACGTATCGATGTAGTTTGCTTCACTTGGTGTGTCAACGGGAATCGTAATTTACTGGTTTCTTTGTCCAAGTGCCAAATGTTTGTGTAAATAGTTTAGTGATCAGAACAATAAGCTGCAGTTCAGCCATCTCGCATCTTACTGCTGTAACGACGTGTCTGTAAGGAGCCTAAATCAACATCATTCCTTGTCTGAGCATAACTTGGGCTACATTTCTTTTGGCATCAACTAATTTAAACAATTCATTCACGCGGCCCGTGAAGTCGATCGACCAAATTCACACAGAAGCTGTGTGGACAATAATACTAATGATACATGACTGAGAAGGAAGGCTTTTATTGATCTAAATGTTCATTTTGGTTTAGTTTTCATGTCATGTTGTATCAGTGTGACATGGATTGGTTAAAGCTTTGACTGTGTCAAATGACTGACATTCTCAGTCCTCTGTTACTCTGCAGCGTGGATCCTCACTATACTTTCCCTTCTGAACCGCCTCGGCCCCGTTTGGTGTTCACAAAGATCTCAAGTGCCTCTGGGACCAGGAAGTCCGTTTGTTGGACGACGCGCGTTACAATAGTTTGCACTTTCCAAGAAAAAAAAATCAAACATCTCTCCATTATTTATCTTTAGCAAAATGAGGCATTATTGCTGCTTCTGTAGGTTATTTGTTTTTTTTTTGATGTACACACGCATTTGGCTGCACCCGGGGACACTAGAGGGGACGTTGGAGTGACGTGCGTGTGTGTGTGTGTGTTTTGTGTCGGCTTGGTGTGCGTGTGGGTGGACTGAAGTCGGTCTGTGTGTGTCCAAAGTATCCGTCGAAGCTGCGAAAGGCCGAAACGATGTTTTGTCCCATTTCAAAAGCAAGACTGTCTGAAAGGCTGCTGACGTTTCATTGTACATTAAAGGTTGAAATATTGATGACAAATAAAAGTTATTTTATATTTATTCTTTCTGTTGTGTGGTTTTCTTTTGTCCATCAAAGCGAACGCATGCGAGTAGAAAGTTTCTCTGCGGATGTTCAAACACGACAGCAAGAAACACGACGCAGATCCAACCCAGAAAAAACCCCATCACATTTCAGACATTTCTTTTGTGTGACTTAAATGCCAGAAGAGGTCTAATGAACTATTATCAGTCTTTGAAATGATGAACAACTGGGTCGCATTCCATGATGTATGATGTATGTTTGCGGATGTCCTCCCAAAACCCTGAAATGGTTTAATTTGCAGCTGTTGAAAGGCTGATTTATCCAAAACAAAACCCTTTTGTTCCATCTATCTGCATGGATTTTCTAACCCCCCCCATTTCCCCCCCCCAACCCGTTGCCCGGGAGATAAAGGGCGTTGAGACCAGTTTTTACTTCTCTGCTTGAATTCTAAGTTGCAGTGTCGATGAGCTCTGGGCCACCGTGCTAAACTTCTCCTGCTGTGAATCAACATAACGAGTCCGGACAGGCGACGGGAAGGAAGGGGAAAGGAGGTGCTGGCTGGGGAGCGGGAGGGGGAGAGGGAGGGGGGGGGGGGGGGGGGCGGCGGTTGCACAATCCCCTCGCTCCCTGTTGTTTGCACACGAGAAACATGGCTGCGTTGTTGCTGCTGCTCTTCGGCCTCGCGCCTTTGTTCACTTCCTCCGATGCGCAGGGGGCCTACGACAAACTCCCCGAATCCTACAGGAGAGGAGTGGACCTGGCCCTGGAGAAGCTCAACTCCCACGCAGGCATCCAGCACCACTTCCTCTTCTTCAGGAGTATCGAGAAGTCCGACATTGAGGTACTGTGTGTGTGTGTGTGTGTGTGTGTGTGTGTCGTCGGCAATGATGTCACGGCTGGTTGTCGTTATTTGCTCAAGCTTCGTGTCCCCTTCGTCCCCAGGCTGCCTTTGATGTGACCTACATTTACCACCACTTCTACCTCAAGGCCACAAAGTGTCAGAGGGGAACGGCCGACGCCACGTCCTGTCGCTTCAGAAACGACCGAGTACGTCTCTTTTTATCCGACTTTTTATCCGAATCGGTTTCCCGAATTAGAATTTCCTCGTCTGACCCGTCTTTGCTGTTGTGTGCGTGTGTGTGTGTGCGTCCGTGCAGCCGCTGATAGACTGCGCCGTCTGTTACAAAACGTTCCGAGGGGGAGTTGAACAGGAGCCCAAACCGTATGTCCACTGTGTGCACAGGCCTGCCCTCACAGAGGTCAGTGTGTTCGCCCCCCCCCCCCCCCCCCCCCCGAAAGGTCACGCGCTCGCAGCCCCCTGCGATGCGTGGAGATGGTGTCTGATGGTTTAACTCTTTGTTGTGAACGGCAGGAGATGACGGCGGGCCGAGTGGGCCAGTGCAACGCCATGGGCTACAGCAGCGGAGCCCCCACCCTTCTGGCTTCCACGGGAACCAAGTGAACACGTCCGGCATCTACTCGGACACCTGCCACGGCCTCCTGCCGCTTCGCCTGTTGGTTTCATGTCATTTATAAGCCGCATAGGTTTTGTATCTGTAGTTTGTGCTTTGTTGTTATTGCATTTTAGTGAGATTTTTATTTTTACAATTTTAGTGTTTGCTCCTTGTGCAAATATGTTTGTTTAGATTCACTTTGTCAATAAAGTTTCACTTGTCAAATGCGTACACTATTATTTAGAGTGAGCGTGCCTATTTTATAGAGAAGGCTGGCAGGATTTTCTACTTTCTTTACAGGATTAAAAAGGAAAACGGCAATAACCTGCAATACATTTTCACAATGTCAGTTGGAACATCGGTAAGATTCTTTCTTTTCTCTTGTGAAGTGAACCGTCCCACAACACCTTCATGCCGTGACCCTTTGGAGGGCCCCGAGCCCTGGCTTTGGGAACCTCTGTTAAGCTGCCAAATAGTTTTAGTTTTCCAAGTAGTACCACCCCCCCCCCAGGCTACAACAGCCAAACAAAGGGGTGTGTGTGTGTGTGTGTGTGTGTGTGTGTGTGTGTGTGTGTGTGTGTGTGTGTGTGTGTGTACTTGCCTCGATCTCATTATTGTCCCTGTCAAATACCGTGAAAACTTTTTTTTAATGACCTACTTCCCTCTTAAGTCAACAACAAAGGAGCTAGTGAAACAGAACCTGAAGAGTTCACTGACCTTTGAGGTCAAATGCTTTTTTTTTTTTTTATAATGCCACGCTTGTTTCCAAGATTGAGAATTATCAAAGTCTTTCATTGTAAAAGAAATAAAAAAGGATATGATTCTACTTTCACTTCTGCTGAGCAGCTTCTTCTGTGGAAACTCCCCTCTGAGTGTTTTGCCCAGATGTTCCCCTGGTGTCTTACGGGAAGTTTCCGATTAAACAAAAAACCCAGAAGGATTAAGAGCCTGTTGATGTTCCTCTCGTTTGGCTCCGCTGCCATAATAGGACTTGTTGTTGCACGTGAATCTATCGATCCCACAGGGAGGGAACGAGGGGGACGGAGTCCACCCTCCCAGGCCCGAGGAGCCCAGCTCACACACACACACACACACACACACACCAGAGATGCTGAAGATGGCCACCGGGTCGCTGTTGCTGCTCTGTGCCGCGGTCCTGTGCTCGGCTCGGGCCCTGGACCCTTACGACGAGCTGCCCGCCGCTTACCAGAAGGGGGTGGACCTGGCGCTGGAGCCCCTCAACGCGCACGCCGGGGTGCACCACCACTTCCGCTTCCTGAGGAGCCAGGAGAAGTCCGACACCGAGGTTGGAGCTGGAGCTTAAAGCGTCTCGTGGGTCTCGTGTCGCTTTCTTCGGGGCCTCGCGGAGTCTCCGCTTGCGTGAACGTCTCTGTGGGTTTACGGGCATGACGTCTGAGGCGAATGTTTCCCTGAAAGGCCTCGGGGAGGGGGAGGGAGGGGCGGGGGGGGGGGGGTAAATTCCTGTCTGATTTACTCTGTGAATGCTGGAAGTCTGTCAGAAGGTAGGGCGCGTCTCTGGTGCGATCTGAAGCCCGTCCACCTGACACTGGTCCTCGTGAAAGGTTGCATTTTTTTTTTTTCCTTTTGAATGGTTTCGGGGGAAAAAGCCACCTTCTGGAAAACTAGACAGGTGGGAAAATGTCCCGGAAGATTGTATTTCCATTCAAGACAAATAGTGTCTGCTTTTGGATTTCAGATCCTCAGCTTTCAGCTGCACCGAACGGTTCCTCTAATCGCTCCTCTGTCGCATCGGACTGAAGGCTGAGACCATTGTCGTTGCGTTCATATTTTTATGTTTATTACTTAACGCAGCTGGTTGAACTGCACATGTTCTGGGTGCCTTTGACGGGGTTTAAAGGTTCAACGTAAACAGTGAGCTGCAGCCGTTCATGGTCCCCAGAGGGAGATTTGTGTCACGTACATTTGCACATAGAAGGAATTTGACTTTTAGTGGTTGTTGCGTTACAGAAAGCAGTCCAAAATAAGATATAAGACATGATCTCAAATCATTTTGAACCCCAAAAGACAAATGTTTGCTTTCAAAGAGGCAAAGTCCTCCAGGGTTTAAAAACAACAAACTCAAACTCTTCCAACTGAGGTCGGATGGATTGTGATCAACTGTTTTCTATGTTTTCTGGGTGTGACTCAACCCTTCTGGAAGGACTTTCTGGGGGGGGGGGGGGGGGGGGGGTTAGAGACTGTTACATGACACGTCTGTGTTGAAAACAGGAACATCGACTTTGTTCTCTTGTGTTGCGACTATGGACGTTGTTCCTTTATAAAATAGTAATTGTTATTTCTTTATATTTGTTTTTGCATTATTTTGTACTTGTGTTTCTAAAAATGATTAAAAAAAATGTTAACTCATTTTCTCTCTTGCAGTCTGGATTTGGCGTGAAATACCTGTACCACCACTTTTACCTGAAACCCACCACGTGTGCCAAAGGCACGGCGGCCTCCCCCCCTCAGACGTGCCCCTTCAGGAATGACCGAGTGAGTCCCTGAAGGAGTAAACGATTCATTTCAAATCCACGCACGTCATGCGGATCCTGGTCTGTTGATGCTCTTCAATGACTCCACAGCCGATGATCGACTGTGTGGTTTGCTACAAAACGTCAGCGGAGCAGATTGAACCGATCCCCAAGCCGTATGTGCACTGCATCCAGAGGCCGAGACTCACACAGGTGGGATTCAAATCTCCTCTCCAAGTTTCTCTGCAAAACAACTGGAGCTCTTTTCATTTTGTAGTGCATTCACCTTTACAGCCCCTACGTTGTTGTTTTTTTACCTGGTGATGTCATCTTGCATGTGGCTCCCATTACTTGCAGCTGTTTTTCGTTAGTTAGAAAAGTTGTTTTCCTTTTCTTTTTTTCTTTCTCCTGAGTTTTTCTTTATTTTCTACCTTTTCATGAGATCTCTCACTTAACATAAAAGCAGCAGTTGTGGTGAGATCAATACCCCCCCCCCTCCCCCCCCCGCCCCCCTCTGGCATTGGAGCTCAGTGGTCTGCAGCCTGCTCTGTGTGGCCCTGAAATGATCGCGTTTCGCTCTCATGCTGCAGGAAATGAGGACGACCAGGACGCAGAACTGCAGGAGAATGAACTACAACAGCGGAGCCCCGACGCTGCTGGCCGTGTCCACCGGGAAGCATTGAATGGAACGCGTTTGCATGAAGGAGCAGCCAAAGAATGTGTGCTTATTTCACTCTATAATTATTTCACGAAATAATACTCAGCAGATTTCCACCTGCAAAATGTCGGTTGCTGTCGTCTTAAAGTAACGACTGGGCGCTTCGCTCTCACTTTGTGAGACTCCTGTGGGCCGTGACAAATGTCAATGACAGATGTTACCTTTTGCTTCGTTGTGGAATAAAAAAAAACGATGATCTTGTGTGTAGACTTTGAATCCAGCTGATTTTCTCCTCAGAAACCCTCCCCACACAGAGTCGAGGTCACGCTTTTGCAGCACTCGAGGGGGCAATGAGCCTCAGAACGGACCCAGTTGGTTTAGTGTCTGCAGTATCTGCATCTCAGGTCCTTGTGAACAAACAACTCTTTGACTAAAAACAGAGTGAAGTTTGACATAATGAATCAATAAAATGATTTCAAATCAAAAACAAAGAAGGAAAAAAAAACGTACCACCCGCATATAAGTAATAAATACTTTGTCCATTTGAGTACATCTAGTTCATAGTGATTTCTACTTTTGGTACTTAAGTAAGACTCCTCTATCTTGCATTGTGATTTTTCACAGCACACGGATGCTTCTTACACCACTACGAACATGACGGGTATTTCACGCTCAAAATCAATGATGCACGGGTGTGTGCACAAAGGGCTGTTTGTTTGATTTATATTTAGTGTAAAGCTTAGCCACACACGGCCTGAGGCAACATGTAATTATGAAATGTCAAGCTTGAACATGCTTGACATTTCGTACCAAAAGGGCTCTCAGGAGGATGACATTTTCAGCCAATTAAAGTGTCAATCACTGATTAGCATTTGCAGACATTTCTATCTCTCACACCTGCGTTGGTTGTTTTGTCTCTTCGGGTTTACAACAACTCATTGACAGCAACACAGGTTTTGCACAGTGCAGAAAATGAGTCCCTCCGTTCTCTGTGTATCAACACAATTTAAACACGGAAAAGGAGATGAGATGCAAGTTGTGTCTCGGTCAAAAATGAGTTGGAAAAAACAAAAAACACAGGAGCAGCATGAAAATCAACCAAATGTTTGATGTGACGGTGACTCCCGTCTTCAGCAGTTCAGCACAAGTAGCAAAAATATGATGTAAAAATACCTCATCCTGCATCCTGAATGTCACCTGCAATACATTTCTGCTGTGTGATTTCTCAGTAGTTTTGGCAAAGTTGAAGCACTGTGCAGTTTGAAACCAGCTGGGACAGTTCCCCCCCCCGGATATTTTTCATGCCGTGTCTTGTTATCTTCTATCGTGAGAAAAAACGATCCCGCTAAATGTCAGTATGCAATTTGTTGGAATTTACTGCCAAAGGGGTGATTAAGTCTGTAGAAAATATTGTGTGAGAACTTGTTAGAGACCAAAACGCCTCCCCTGTGGTTTACATACTTTTCTCCGAAATGTATAGTGCTTGGGAGGACAGTGTCCCATTGTACTCAGGGGGGAGGAAACCAGCACTGAAAACCGGTCCTGGCCCATTAATGGCTCTATTTTATCTATGTTTGTGGAAACAAAGCTGCTGTGCATCGTCTGCTGTGTGCATCCTGGACATGAAGCCGGATGCAACATGGCGTTTGTTGCTCTTTGCACGCTGTGCTTTACTCAATGCACAAGTGGAAGGCATTGGGATTTGTATTTGGATAAAAGCTTGGCCACAAACCTCCTGACGCAACATGCAAACATGAAATGTCATGCGAGTTCAAGCTCGTCATGTCTCTTGTTATCAGGAGGAGCAAGTTCTCGACGGGGGGGGGGGGGGAGGCTCGTTCAGGTGTCTCAATTAAAAAAACTGATTTACGGCAGCTGTTCTGGGAAAATGTGGCCCCGCCCACTCAGCTCGCCGCTGTGACGCCTTCTTCACAAAAAAATCACAGGCCGCTATGAAGTTTAACATTTAAGTTAACTACTAAACTGAAGTCTCAGTTTAACAAAAAATGTATTGGAAAAAAAAGTACTAAAACATCATTCTTTTGCACTTTCTTGTGCAAATTTTCATGCATATTTCTCTAAATCACAGATTGGAATGTGAAACAATGTAAAAAACTCATCAGTTCCAGTTTCCCATCCATCATTCACAGTCTCTCCGTTAATCACGCCCCCATTAAAAGACCATCCTCTTTCTGAGAAGTGCTAAACAAAAACCCTGCAAGGTTGTGAAGGTGTTTTTTAAATACTTGAAAATCCTGATTCTACTAGGTGGACGTGTCCCTCCCCTCCCTCTCCCCCCCCAGGTTAGCTGTATAAAAGTGTCAGAAAATCCCCCTTGCTGCACATCACCCATTTTGCTCTTCTTGCAGACTGTGGACCTCCGACCCCGTAAGTGTTCTACGCTTTTACCCTGATGGATTTAAACATTTCTGTGTTTGATAGGTGAAAAATATCATTGCAGTTTACTGTTAAATCTGTTTGGTTGTATTCAAAATGACAAAACAAAGCATCATTTGAAGTATTTTCAATGTGTTAGATGAAAACAATGGACCTCTTTTTGTTACAGAATCATGAGTAAGAACTACTTGTCCAAAAACGATGAACTCCGCAAGGGAGACTTTCTGCTCTCCAACAACAAGCAGTGGAAGGCCATCTTCCAGGTGAGTGACTCTCAGTGTGTGTGTGTGTGTGTGTGTGTGTGCGCTGCCGTCACTCGTCATGAGCCCTGGGCCTTGTGAAGGTAAAATATTCTAAAAAAACCTCACTTTTTCTTGCCTGCAGGACGATGGTAACTTCGTCATCTACGGCTGGAAGCCTTTTTGGGCTTCGGACACTTCCGGAACAGACGGCATGCGCGTGTGCATGCAGGAGGACTGCAACCTGGTCATGTACAACAAGGCCGACAAACCTCAGTGGCACACAAACTCCTACAAACCAAACAAAACCAACATGTGCCGCCTTCACCTGACCGATGCAGGAAAACTGGTGGTCAGCAGGGAGAGTGAGGAGATCTGGAACTCTGATAAAGACAAAGGCAAGAAGGCATGAAGTGATTCAATGTGAACGTTATGCTTTGTGATCAGTTACCAGTGAACCTTCCTTCTGTATCATCTGATATCAAATAAAATACATTTGTCACAAAGCACAAAAGAATAAGTGTGGTGTCTCTTTGTGGTGATGAAGTGTGTCTGTCTCTGCTTCTCAGGTCCTTGTGAACAAACAACTCTTTGACTAAAAACAGAGAGAACTTTGACATAATGAATCAATAAAATGATTTCAGTAAATGCTTCATCTGATCTTCTCCCGTCATCTGGTCCTGTGTCTTTGTGGTGAAAGAATTAAGTACAAGTAACATTGCCATAATGTAAAAATACTCCAGAGTCAACGTCCTGCACTCAAAATCTTTGTCTCAGCTCCTCCGAAACAAACAATAAATACACTTCAATAACAATTATATACAGTAGTCACTCTATTTACAATAGTTCATTTCCGGTATTGTGGATTGTTGTTTATATATTTTGAATACTACTTATTTATGATACTTTTACCCTTTCTGTTTATGTGTCTAGTTTCTATTTTACAATGTTTTCTTCAGTCTTTCGTCACACTGCTTTAAATCCTGTTGATTTGTGACTAGTGAAAGATTATCTCTAGGATTCCAGTTAATCGTAATGCGGAACCAAAGCACTTCCTTACTTTCCAAAGCTTGCAACAAGCTGTGAATTTTACTCCTTTCACGTGTGCTCACAGATTTACTGGTGAACGACGCCCAATGTACACTTTCGACATTACATTTAGATGTTTTCTACTCAGGTAACATCAATAACTATTTGTCCAAAAACGATGAAGTCCTCAAAGGAGACTTTTTGAAGTCTAACAACGTGATTCATCAAATCTCAACTTCAACAGTCATTTGATTTGAAGGCAAAATGCAAATGTTTTGGTGTGTTGGGGATTTAAGTAGAAGTGCACCCCTAGTGGTGGGAATATAGTAATGTTTAGTGTAGAATTGTAGTTTGTGTGATGTTAAGAGTGTAGATATTACATTTATATGTTAGATGAAGTGAATGCATTGTAGTACACATTAAACATCCTGTCATGATGTAATGTTAAAACCTGGGGACGGAAGCTAATTGCCGTCCTTTGTGTATTTCTCCCAACTTTCTCCCCAAAGAGGGTTTTACTTCGGGAGTTTTTTTCTCCTGTCAGGTATTAGATGAGCAACTGGATGCAAGTCAACAGAGTATTGCACCATGTGAAATGTGTTAAACCATGAAGAACTGTGATCTCATATGCTATGTTGTAATTGAAGTGTACTAGTTATAAGATGAAGACAAAAAATGTATGCAATGTTCACTCATTGAGTCATAAAGCCAGATGTTTCTACATAGAATGCGTTGGAATGTGAGGGAGCGATAAGACAGAGAGGTTTCAGGTTACTGCAGCAGTTTCACACCTGGATGTGAAGAGGATGAACAAAGAGGAGACACTCTGAAGAAGAAGCCAATGACATTCGAATACACCCAAAAGACACCCCCCACCCCCCCACCCCCCCCCGGACCAAACTGAGAGAAGAACTGGTAGAATTCTGCTGCAGCTCCTTTGATGAGTCACCTTTGACTTGGGCAGAGAATTCTCTATTTTGCAAAATACATCACTGTTCACATTGTACTTTACTTTGTAAATTGTATTCCTGATCACTTTGTTTAGTTATCAAATGCTTTTTGATTTTTTGAAATTCGAGGTGTGTCCATGCTCTCACTTGATGAACATAAAACATGAAACAGTGGTCGTGGCACAAGACGACTTTGCCCTCCACGGCTGGAAGCCTTTTGGGGGTTTCAGACACTTACAGTTCGGCCTCTGCATGCAAGACGCCTGCAACCTGATCCTTCACAACAACTCTTTTTACTGCCTGCAGGAGGATGGTAACTTCACCATCTATGGCGCTTCAGACGCTTACGGAACAGATGGCGCCCGCGTGTGCCTGCAGGAGGTCTGCAACCTGGTCACGCACAACAAGAGTGACCAACCCCAAGTGGCACACAAACCCCTACAGACCCACATGCAACTTCTTCACCTGACCAATAAGTAAATACGAGTTAATGTCAGACGGCGAGGCGTTTTTTATTAGTGTAGCGCGTTTGGACAGCGGGGGCGTTTCCAAGAGCTTCACATAAAACCAAGGGGGTGGAAGGACTCAGCAGACCTGCAGCTTCCTGGGGGCTTTGTTCCAGACATGTGGAGCAGAAAAACTAAAACTCCGTGTTTTAGTTCTGACTCTGGGAACAAACCGTATACCCGTCCCAGACCCCCCCAGGGTTCATGAAAGAAGTTAAAGATTTTCCTCTACTGTTTATCATACTATGTAAACTCACGCTTTAGTTACCCTGCACAAAGAGACATTTGACTGTTATCAGAGATCATTTAATTTCACAAAGACCAGTGCTCATAAAGTAAAGTCAAATTATTCTGATAAGTCTTTTTTTTTCTGGCTGCAGGACGGTGGTAACTTTGGCTTCAGACAACACGTGTGCATTGCAGGAGGACTGCAGCCTGGTGATGCACAACAAGAAAAAACGAACCCGAGGTTTCACACAAACTCCTCCAGAGCCACAAGCCAAACGCCTTCAAAGCCAAGTCTGAAGAACTGAAAGAAAGCGGAACAAAAGAAGTCATTGCACCTGCAGCCACATGATGTCCCACTAATCCAACTGCACTTTCTGCATCCACGTGCGTGTCTCACCTTGAGCGGATTTGCCTCTACACGAAACAGCATTCATCTACAAGAGACAAATTTCTTTCTCAAACTCAACTTTCTTGTTTCGGACGGACTCTGCAGGAGCCTCAGTGTAAAATCCATCCTCCTCGGTGTTATGGAACATTTTCTCACGCAATCGGGAATCAGTTATAAAGTGTGTGTGAATCAAAGTGGTAACTTTACGTTTATTTCTTGCAAGGAAGAAGAAGTCTACAACAGCTTTACGCTTCTTCTTCATGTTTCCTCCTTGTTTTTGTTAAAACAAGGAGGAAACGAGGTCCCAGACCTGAAGGACACAAGCCAGTTCCAACACATGTCGGATTAGATTTTAGGACCACGGCCCGGAGAAACTCACACCTTCTCCTTCCTCCGCGCAGCTTGTGCTGTGGATCGACAAAGTGCTCTGAGATCCTTCTGCTCAGACAGTTCCCTCACAATTAAAGTCACGATTAACTTTAGGCGTTAATCCAAGGAATCATTATGGGGTCGTTTATCATTACACCAGGAGCCTGAAGCGTTGACTCTTGTGTTCTTATGTACAGAATGCAAGCAAAACTACAGAGAACAATCACACGTTTTCATCCTTCTGTCTGAGACGAGGGAAATCAGCTGCAGACAAAAAAAGCCCCTCTTTCTTTGAATCCTAGAAACGCCCCCGGTCCCTCCCCTCCCTCTCTCCACCCCGAGTTTAGTGGTATAAAAGTAGGAGAAAATACCACTTGCTGCACATCACTCATTTTGCTCTGCTTGCAGTCTGACTGGACCTCCGACCCTGTAAGTATTCTACGCTTTTACCCTGATGGATTAAAACATTTCTGTGTTTGATGCATGAAGGAGTCATTGCACTTTACTGTTAAACATGTGCAGGTAAATTCTAAAGAACGTAATAAGATAATAGGTTCACAGCTTTATGATCAAATGTGAAAGGTTTGTCACTGGTGTTGGAATAGAAAACAAACCAACAAACCATGTTTTCAAAGTATTTTCAATGTGTTAGATGAAAACAATGGACCTCTTTTTGTTACAGAATCATGAGTAAGAACTACTTGTCCAAAAACGATGAACTCCGCAAGGGAGACTTTCTGCTCTCCAACAACAAGCAGTGGAAGGCCATCTTCCAGGTGAGTGACTCTCAGTGTGTGTGTGTGTGTGTGTGTGTGTGTGTGCGCCTTGTAAAGCCAAAATATTCTTTAAAAAAACCTCACTTTTTCTTGCCTGCAGGACGATGGAAACTTCGTCATCTACGGCTGGAAGCCTTTTTGGTCTTCGGACACTTCCGGAACAGACGGCATGCGCGTGTGCATGCAGGAGGACTGCAACCTGGTGATGTACAACAAGGCCGACAAACCTCAGTGGCACACAAACTCCTCCAAACCCAAATCCAACATGTGCCGCCTTCACCTGACCGATGCAGGAAAACTGGTGGTCAGCAGGGAGAGTGAGGAGATCTGGAACTCTGATAAAGACAAAGGCAAGAAGTGATCCATTGTCTACGTTATGCATTGTGATCAGTTACCAGTGACCCTTCATTCTGTATCATCTGAGATCAAATAAAAGACATTTGTCACAAACCATGAATGAGTTTCTTCTCTTTGTGTTGATGAAAAGTGTCTCTTCACCTCAGGTCCTTGTGAACAAACAACTCTTTGACTAAAAACAGAGTGAAGTTTAACGTAATGAATCGATAAAATGATTTTGATCTGATTTTCTCCCTTTATCTGGTCCTGTGGTGGAAGCATTAAATACAAGTAACATTACCATAATGTAAAAATACTCCAGAGTCAACGTCCTGCATTCAAAATCTTACTTACTTGAAAATAAAATGTGTAATCAGCAATATGTTCTCATTATGGTGTAGAAAACCCTTTGTGAGATTCATATCATCAGATAAGAAAGTCATTGATGGTTCATCTCATCATTCTCTGTCGGGTCTCAGTGTGTCTCTGCATCTCATCTTTCTGCCCCCTCAGCTCACGGAGAGAACACGTCCATGTGATCTGACGTTCAGTCACTTTAAAATCACGTCGAAATGCTAACCGACAACTCCATGTTGAACACATGAAGAACAGTCAGATGAAGCCAGTGTGGGCTTCAGATATCTACAGATATCTACAGTGTGGTGGCGGGCGTGGTTTTGGCTCGGCTGCAGGGGGGAGTGGCTCTGGGAACGGGCCCAGGTGGAGGTAATGATTGTGTCCTCATATAACCCCAGTGAGGCGGCGCGTGAGAACGGACGAAATATAATAAATAAAATAGATTTAACCCGCACTGAGTCGTTTCTGCTGCCTTCTCCCGGAGCCCCCCGACACCCGCAGTGTGACAAACAGCTGCTATTAACAATGTTCATTTACTGTAGAAACGCATGAATTTAGGATAAAGAAACACTTGCTGTCGAAGAATGTCGTGTAACTTCCGATGCTTAGAAGATGGTCAACAAAAAGGAGCAGCGACTCTTTGTGTATTCGTGACATTGAGAGAGGCACCGAGCAGTTGTTTGGTTTCCTCGGAGGTAACAAGGAATGTGGGGAATTTCAGAAGAGGGCCCCCTAATTCAATCCAAGTGGAGGCACGACTTGTAAAAAAAAAAACACCACCTACTTTTGTGGCAGCGACTGCATTAGAACTACAGAACAAACGGTTTTAATAAATCGGACAGCGTCATGTTTAAACAATGAGAGGCGAATACGCCTCATGATGTAAACGGGTATATAACGTAATGTTGTGCTGCTGTCGGGGGCTCGGCATCGACGGCAGCTGCTGGCAGACCGGCTGCCAGCGGCCCGTGGCCTGCTGAGGCTCCTGAGACCTCGGGATTCAGTTCATGAGCAGGATGACGCATGAGAGTCTCATGATGAGACATTTGGAGCTGATTAAACAAAGGACGGCCGACTTACACTTGCACGAAGGAGCCATTGCAGTTTACTGTTAAACATGTGCGGTTAAATAAACTGCAACCTGGTCATGTGCGACAAGATTGACAAACCAGAGTGGCACACAAACTCCTGCAAACCCAAATGCAACATGTGCCGCCTTCACCTGGTCAGCACGCAGAGTGAGGAGATCCGGAACCGCCATAAAGTCAAAGACATGAAGTGATTCATGGGTCTGAAACCAGATTTAGTTTGTTTGCACTGTGGCAAACCAGGGGTGAGGAACCAAGCACAGGAGGCGGAGCTTCAAGCTCCGATTGGGGGAGGTGATAAGAGGGGTGTCTTATCCTGTGCAGGTGCTGCAGCCACTAGGAACGTGGCATTGGTCAAACCTGCGGGCCATCGGTTAATTGGAGGTAGAGGATATATCCAAGGAGCAGAGCAGACACTGGAGGAGGAACGGGACGCAACAGGTGCCAGAGGAGCAGAGAAGAGGTAACAGCCAGGACTCACTTAGAGTCACCAATCAACCTGATCCCCAGAGGACGTCTTTGGACAGCGGGAGGAAGCTGGAGAACCCACGCAGACACGGGGGAGAACATGCAGACTCCAACCCGGGACCTTCCTGCTGTGAGGCGACAGTGCTAAACATCACATTATGGTTGTTAAAAATAAATAAATCTTTTCTTGGCAGGTAAACAACAATTATAAAGAATGTCAGAAGTGAAGCATGTTGAAAAAGTAATAAACCAATACATTTTTGTCATTGCATTGTTGAAAAAGTCATTTAAAGCATGACTTTTTTTTTGTGTAATTTTTTTTCAACCTGCAAAACTTAAGCAATAAGGTACATAAATGTTCAAGGGTGCAGTTTTCCCGGCGTATTGGAGGATGAAAGAGCTTTTATTGCACTATTTGAAGACGTTAAAGCGGGATGTCTTATTGTGAAAGGCCAGAATTTGGTTCCCGGATGTGTTGACAGCATTGATGGTAACTTTGGCCACTCTTTAACCAACGTTTACAAAGACGACGGACCGCTCATTCACCGGCGTTCGCGTCCTTTAACTCTAGTCAAAGCCATTTTAACTTTCCACATTAAAATGTATTTGGCTCGAAAGTTAAAGAGCTAGCTTTTGCGTCATTTCTATCAATACTTAATACAAAAAAAACAACCGTTTTTTTTTGACCAAGTGACGTTGAGCACTCATGAAAAGTCATTCCCACTAAAATATCAAAGTTTACGCGAAACATGTTTGGTATTAACTGCCGGGCTTTAAATGACAACCTTAAATGTAAGTGTACGGCGCTTCGTGGCTCACTACGGGACACCCCGTGACCCTCTCTCGACCAATCACAAGGCTTGACTTCATCTGCCCGTTGTGTCGGTGAAATAGGACACTTTGACGCGTTTAAAACCTCGAGCTAAACGTTCCGCCTTCTGCAGAGAAATCAACACTTCTGCGCACATATTAGTGACAAAACACACACATTGAATAAAGATGATTTATTTCCAGTGTTTGTTGAGGGAGGCCATTGCTTCCCTGCTTCTCTGTACACAGGCGAGATGTTCACTGTTCAGAAAACATTGTCTCATGCAGTTATAAAGATACCTTTGTTTTTTTTCTCCCAGGTTATAAGCGCCCACGCATTTTACTGCATTTTAAAATAAAGAGGGGGGGGGGGTAAATCTATATAATGAGACACAGACAGACTATTTGGATGCTCTGATATCGATGTGAGTTTAACTCAAAACAGGAAAGACCCCACAACAAAAAAACATCTCTGGAATGCCTGTGAGGTTATTTTCTCCTAAAAGTGTTTTTCTTGTCAACTGCCGGTAAAACAGTTTTTATAAAAAGGGAAAAAAGAGGCACTTTTTCTTCTTGAGATAAAAACAATGTGTGAAAACTGGTCTATAACTGAACAAAGTTTGGAAATAAAGACCACTGTACCAAGCATTACATACTATGGTATCAGCTTTTCATTACTTTATTTGATAAAACTATAAAAATCCTCCAGTTCATCAAGCTAATATCTGGCTGTTATGACTGCACTGTGAAAAAAAACCTTCCCACAGCACCCAGCCCAGAAAGCAGCCCTCAGTTACATCCGTATACTTCAAGTACAGGCAACAAGAAACACATACCTAATGTTTTGAAAATGACAATATTGTCACAAGCAACTAGTGTTAGTCCGTGAGAGTAATACATTCTTCATACCGCTTTATAACAGGAAGAAACTGAACCATGATTCCTTAACAAAAAGAAGCCTCCTCCTGCGTTCAGTAAGTTCCTTCTGTTCATTAGTGCCGTCCTACGATCCACAGAGTCCACTCGTGTCCCGTCGACGCGGCTGTAACGGGCCGCGTCACGTTGTTGCGTGAGCGGGGTTCGACCCCCGCAGGAGGAGGTCAGCGTTTTGTCCACGTCGGTTCCAGTGTGGAATCACACTCATAAACATCTGTTCTTCATCATTCCAGTAACAGTCGCATAAGCCTGTACATGGTATGTACAGTAGATACATAAAGTTCACTTTGTAGAAAAAATATTGTGCAGTAACCTTCGCTAAAATACCCACATTCGTACATTCCCGCATTCATTCCGTTGGTTTTTCCTCAAGCGGCTGGTGGCGTTTCACAGATACTGGTAGAACCGCGAGCGGACCACCTGTGCTCCGGTCAGTTTGTGCGGGTGAGCGTCGGCCCCGAGGCCCGCTCTGTGTTTGCCCTGCGGCGCGCCGCCGTTGGCGTGCTCCCCCGCCGGCGGCGCCGGTGCGCCCGGGGACGCGGAGGGAGAGGGTCTGTCGGGGGCCACGTCCCCGGCCTCCGGGCGAGCGTCCTCGGCGGCGGCTCGAGGTGCCACCTCGGCGCTGGAATCGGGGCCTCGGCACCGCTCTCTGGTGATCCAGTCGCGGATGGAGAAGTCCTGAGAGGAACACCGGGGCTTGAGGCGGTCCAGGGCGGACAGCTCCGCCGTCTGGTCCACGCCGCCCTGCTCCCTCCAGTCGTTGATGACCGCCAGCTCCGCGAAGTCCCTCTGCCCGGCCATGGTGTGCCTGCGGCGGATGCTCTTCTTCTTCCCGCGGGCCTCCGGCGCTCGGTTCTTCTGGGTGAACATGTCGTCGGCGGAGGAGCGCAGCCTGAGCTTGAGGCGCTCGGTGATCCTGAGGTGCCAGGAGGGCTCGGAGCGCTCCGACTCGCTGCGCGAGGACGAGCTGAGGCTGCTGGTGGACCGGCCTTTCTTCATCACCTCCAGGACCCGGGAGAGCCGCGTGGAGGACTCGGCCTTGCCCTCGCCGCGCTCCGCGCTCCCGCCGGCGCCGCCCTCCACCGACGACTCGCTGTCGGTCTGCTGTCTCAGGGACCACCTCCTGGAGAGGGTGTCGCACTCGATCATCCTCTGCGTCGGGAACAGGCGCCGCGCCTCCAGCCTCGGCGTGGTGCCGCCCTCGGGCGCCGCGCCGCCTCCCCCGAGCTCGGCCTCGCCCGGACCCGGGTGCGGGCGCGGCGTGGACTGGCTGCTGCCGCCGCCCGGGGCGAACACCGGGAAGTCGCTCTCGCTGTCCGTCTCCATGGGTCGCCCCTCGCTGATGAGCTCGCTGCGCTCGTCGTCCGCCTCCTCCCCGCCCTGCAGCTCCGGACTGAGCGCGCTGGACTCGGCGCCGGTCAGGAACGTGATGGAGGAAGTGGTGGAGTAGTCCGAGGTGATGGAGCTCACCTCCGCTCCGGCCGACGCCCCCGGACCGGCCGCGGCGAGGTCGGGGGACGCTCCGCTCCACTTTTTGGGTCTTGACCTGGGCACGGACGCCCCGGAGCTCATGGTCCCGAGGTCGGAGGTGTTCTCGTCGAGGTGGGACAGGGGGTCGGACAAGCAGCACCTCGCCTGAGTCTGGTAGCCCGGGACGTTTGGGGAGGGCAGAGGCGGAGTCTTGTCCTTCAGCAGCGAGGAGTGACAGTGCTCTCTCTTGGCTTTGGGGGCGGCCGCCACAGTTCTCCCGTTCTCTTTCCTCTCGTCTGCGCGTACCGGCGCCGAGGCGTCGAGGCCCTGCGCCTCGGCCGAGAGGCCGCGGTGGTTCGGCTTCTGGCCGGGGATTTCATTTTTGGCGAGCGCGGCGTCCAGGTCGTCATCTGAGCTGCTGGGCTGCGGCTTCTCCTTTGATTTCTTTCTTTTGCGACTGGCTACAGCAAAGATGGAGGAGACTAGGAGCTCCCGGTCCTTCCCTGAGCCCCAGGAAGCCTGCACAAAGGGACAGGTGAGGAAGACGAGGAGGAGAAAAGACACCAAAGTGAGGACCCTCGGATGCTGGGAATCACGGGGAAGGAGCACGTCAAAAAGAACAAACGAGGGAAAACTTCACCCCTGCCTGGGAATTTAACCCTTTACTCCACCGGCTCCCGCGAAGAAGTGGACAGAGAGAGGAACATTAACAGACGGCATCAACAGGGAGCACAGTATTGTTTCCATGCCAACGGGAGAAGCAGCAGCACAGCATGAACTGAAGCGTCCCTGCTGTGGCGTGGAAGCAGGAGGAAGGCAGCCACATGAAAGCAGTGCAGTGATGAAAGGCGCCGCTCCAGCAAATGACACTACCTCACTGTGCTTGTTATCTCATAATGAGAAATACATTAATGCTTTGCTTCCCAAAGTCAGCCCAGCCTCGTTATTTCTACCTGTGTCGACCCTTTGTTATCCGTCTAAGTTTTGATATATTCATCTGTGGTATCTATGCTTCTAACGGCTACCTATGAATTAAGCAAAAGTGTTCAAATCATTGACAAATTCACTTTAAAATTCTCATCAGAAACATCAATATATTTTATTATCAGAATTCCTCCTCTGAATCTGGTGCAACAAGCCACCAGCCTAAAGTGCATCTTGAGTGGAGGGGGAGGCGACCTCATGCTACACTGTGGGTGGCCTGAGGGGGTTAACGCTGACCACGCACACACACACTCACCTTGGATTTGGCCGAGTCGCTAGTCTGTGAATCTGTGGGTGGAGAGAGAAGAGAGACCCGTCAGATGTTTGTACACAGACATCGATGAGGTGCAGCATGTGGAAATGAATCAAGGAGAAAAAGAAAAAAAAGGGAAGAATGGAACAATGTTGATGAGAAGGATCGTTGGCGTGAAAACACACAGCGGACAAGACGAGTGAGCGCACACACACACACGAGCAGACACCGGGCCATGCGTCACACAGAAGAGCGCTACGTCACCCTCAGGTTCACAAGAAGAGAGAGGAAAGGTTCCTCCCTCAAGTTTCTGAGTGAATCTGAGTGCAACTGCAGCTGCAAACACAACGGGTACACTTTAACAGCAGCTGAGTGTGTGTGTGGGGGGGGGGGGGGGGCATGCGACGCAACAATGGAGACGGGATGCAGACGTGAATCCTCCGAGAGCAAAAAAACCTCCAAGATACCGAAGAAATACTTTTATTTCTGCTTTACGACTGTCGACAACAACAGAAGACGTTCTCGAATGTTACATGTGGTCCAAACCAGTGGTTCCTTTAGATGAAAGACATAATTCACATGGTCCTGTTTTTCCGTCATACATACACAACATATTTGGAGGGTGTTTTCATTCCAGAGGTTTATTTGGGTAGAATTTGCTCATCACGTAGTGTTCATTCACACTCTGCAGGCTACTTTAATTCTTACTCCAAAAGATGTAAAACAAAGAGTCTAAAAGTAAACATAATTTGGGGATTATTTTCCCTTGTTATTATCACACAGAAATTCTTCAGGTCGGGAACCACTGGTTTAATCCTGAGCAACGTAACAACTTTGCCTGAGTAAAATAGTCTGAAAATGAGGAAACCTTGTTGTGGGTCAGTCACCTAAAGATCAAGACGACATATGCGGACACCTCATGCACACAAGCAGACACACTTTGGTGGATTATGACGAGGTCTGATACCTCAGATATGACAACAGTGACACGGTGATGACGGAGACGGCTGTGGTTAGAAACCAAAACATAAACGTATAACAGAGACAGAGTGACGGGGGGCTCACAGAGGGGCTAGCTATATGAGAAGAGGGGGGTCACTACATGAGGGAGAGAGAGTGAGTGTCAGCGAGGAAAACCTATGATCAGTCCTCACCTGCTCTGTAATCCCATCTACAGACATCCTCCCCCTGAATAAAATTTGCTTGTGTTTTGTGTTTGTGTGACGTAGCACAGCCCCCCTGTGCAGCCCCCACGATACAGACGCACACGGACTGAGACGTAGGAACCGTACCATGCCGTCTCTCCTGATGGCCAGCTTGCGAGACAGTGAGGAGAGACAGCGGAAAGCCTTTCAGACAGTAGCACCGGCCCGTGTTAGGTACACTCTGACAGACACGCCACACCCGCGGCCCCCCAGCGGAGATGCTTCTCTCCACCCTTTCCGTCGCGGTTCCTTTTGTTTAATGCTTTGTTTTTTTTTTCTTTCTCTTTGGCTTTTCAAAAGAACTGCGGGTTCCTGCAGACTAGGCAGCTACACTGGGGGCAACAATCCTCCTTCTTCCTACAGTTCCAGCTGTCCATCACGGACATTATAGAGTCCATCAGTGTCATCATGGTGTGATAGACTCCTCCCACTTGGCCTGTGTCAAGATCAGTATGTGTGAATGCTGGGAAAGCCTTTAGGACACCCGACAGAGCCTCACTAGAGACAGAGGAATCAGAGGTCGCCTTTCGCTGTAAAAACATCTACTTCTGAGTAAGAAACAACATGCCTTAATTGTGCAACAGTGGGCGGGAAAAAGGGAGGGAGATAACCAGCTATTAAAGGGATAAAAAAAGGAGCAGGACTAAATCCATCAAATAGCGAGGAGGGGCGGTTAACACTCTGAAAGCAAATGAAGAAGCGGGACAATCTATTGCATCCTTTCCACCTGATGTGATGCAAATAAATAGCGCAGCGAAGCCCGACGCAGGACTCATGGTTGGCCAAAGACATTTCGAGTCTAGTGGCAACAGCCAGAGAAGCAAAAAAACACAAAAATGGGGGGAAGAAGCAGCGTTATCATCAACATTTGTTACCGGGTGACAAGGCGGTCGCTCAGCGGAGAGCAGGGGGGGGGGAGAGAGAGAGAGAGAGGAACCCACCACAGAGTCGGCCCGCCAGAGGCAGCGCGTTACCTGATACTTCACCCTGCGACGCGCCCGTGCGCCCGATGTTGGTGAGCAGGTGGTCGATGTTGGGCACCGGCTGAGACTCCACCGCACTGTCGTTACGCGATATGGTCTGAGGGGAGGAGATGCAACGCCCCGAGGAGCGGGTTCAGGACGACGTTCTAGACGGACATGCGGCGCCGGGGGCTAAAACTCAAATTCACTACTCGGCCATTGTGTTTTACAAGTTGAAATATTTTGTAGAAAAGAAAGAAAGTAACCAAATCCAAATAAATGAAATATAAACGCCATGAAAATCACTGTATGGTTATTTTTAAATGTGTATCCACGTCCCTAAAATACTCCATCTATGGAAATGGTTTTGATTGAATCGGTTTAAATTCAGCCGTAAATAATTCAGCAGACTCACCACTGGATCTCCGTTTCCATCTTCAGTGAAAAACCAGTTATACTACAAGAAAGACAAAAGTCATTCCAATTAGTTCCGTGTTTTACGTGATGCCATGGAATGGTGAATGATGCTCACGTTCTGAATGAGGGCCTCCACGATCCGGTACTGGTCCGGCATGTGTGTCACCATGTGGGTCATGTTGTCCTCGGTGGTCCGCACCAGAGTGGGACCGAACACGATGGCCAGGTTCCTCGGCTCCATCTAAAAATTAAAACAACACATTTAATGCATATCTTTAAACTTTCTCAGATTGAAATGTGATAAATGTGATAAAAAGTCACACACCTTATTCTTCTCCGAGTTGTCCGCCACCGCTTTGAGATGAGCCGAGAGGAACTTGAGGGTCTCGTAATGATGATCGGGCAACTCGTGAAGCTGCGAGCAGAAAGAGAACAACATCACACAAGGCTTTTCTTCTTCTGTTCCATCTACTCGTTTGTCGTTGCATTCCACAAGGACTTCATGGGGTTACAGCGGCTCCGACCAAGCAAGTACATCGATAACCAATAAAAATATATGTATTGATGAAATGAATTGTCAAAGCCACTCGCCAGCCTCTTGAGCACTTTGAGCCTCTCCACTGGGTCCTCTGTTCTGTTGGCGTCTATGAAGTCCGCGTACCTGTCTGCAGGAAGATGTAAATAAGTTAAGCAAAAGGTTGAGGGGAAATGCATCCAACTTCGGTTTGCACGGCGCATCAGTTCTGACTCCCGGCCATCAGAGGGCGCTCACGCACCACGTGAAACTCACCATTCGTGAACAACGGCTCTGGAAGTTTACGGAAGAAGGACTTGAGTAAACTGCTGATCACATTCAGGTCCCTCCATTTCTGCAAAATATGACAATAGAATTAATGCAAAAATCTTGACATCTAGAAACACGAGAAGAAAAAAACAGAGTTCTTTAAACACGTCGAGGGCAGAGCGAATGCAAGGAGAGTTTAATTAAAGCCGCAGCGATCGATGAGGCGCCACTCACATCGTCCTGGATGTCGATGTCGTTCATGCCCTTGTTATTGAGCTCCTCCTGCATGTTGGAGATGGCCGCGTTGTTCCCGGGGACTCTGTAGATGCCCGTGTACTCCAGCCCCCTCTCCTCCACCAGCTTACAGCACACCTCCACAATCAGAGGCACAAACTGCAGCACGGAGAAATGCAGGAGAACGTTGAGCTCATTGGACCGGCGGTTTCATGACTTTACTTCATTACGATTGGCAAATGGATGAGATCAGTCCAGACCTTGTTGGTCCGTGCAGGGGGACAGTCGTCCAGCCTCACTCCGAACGTGACTCCGGGGGACGGCTTCCTCTCGAAGGGTTTCCTCATCAGCCCCGGGATGCTCTTCCTCCACGTCCCTTTGTCCTTGGGAGGGCTGGTGTCGTCTGGGACGCACCGCGAGGGGAGCAAAGCCACCACGTTTTGTTATTCTTTGGTTCCAAACGCGACGGACTCGGTGGGCGCCAAAAGCCGGGGGGACGCTTCTTTGTCCTACCTTTGTGCATGTTCTTCCTGTCCTGCTCTGTTTTGGGTGTGGGAGGACTGGTGGCCTTGCTGTCTCCTTTGCCTCCCAGCAGCGTGTGCCTGATGCTCAGCGACTGGCGGGAGGGTTTGGGCGACGGCTCCGTCTTGCTGCCCGTCGGACTGCGTGGGACAGGAACACAAAATGAGCTTCCCGACCCGACCGACACCTCTCTCTCTCTCTTTTACTCGGCCACTCACCTCATCAAGGTGTTGTACTCCTTGATCTTCCTGCTGATGAGGTCATGGCTGGTGAAGACAGAATTCTAAAAAAAAAAAAAGAGGGAGGGAGTGGAACAGATTGAGAAACATGTGAATGTTTGTCCTGAATCGCCCGGGCTCGGCCTGAGCGATGGACGCTCACCTCCTCGTCCATGTTGCCGTTCTCCTGTATGACTCGGATCCAGGCCAGCATGTCCTCTCGGTCCTCGGCCTGGAACAGGTACTCGCAGTCCGACGTGGTCAGCCGCAGCACGTTCTTCCGCTTGGTGTCGCTGTACGAGATGTCGATGAGACACGCCTCGATGCTGATGGGCAGAGGCTCGTCCACCGATTGGCAGTTGGCGTGAGCCTGTCCTTCCTTTTTGTCTTTGTACAGGCAAAGGTAGCGGCCTCTCAGCACGGCGTACATCTGTTTCCACGGGCGCATGCCTCCTCCGACGCGCTGCAGAAAAAGGTCGTGAGCAGGCGAAGGTGTTTTAAAAAAGCAAAATGGAGGGAATAGAAATGTCTCCTACATGGAGGACTTCGGGTTCATGTCAAATAAAGACACCTCCTGCAAACAGGGGCAGCCCCGCAAGTTATACACGGTCACATGACGCTGCACACCTTGCTCTTGTCCGTGCTCAGCTGCCTGAAGTGAAGCAAACCCTCCTTGGTGGCGTCGCAGAAGACGTCAGACGAAGAATCCCTCCTGGACCCCGAATCTTCGGATGACCTGTCCCCCCCCTTGGTGGGACAAAAAATAATCAAGAGTTTATCAAAAATAAACAGATGATGAAAAGTTATTTAGTTTTTAAACCTGATGGCACGGTGTATACTTACAGAGAAACATTAAATATAAATACAATAAACTTTGAATTAATGATTCACTGACGTCGGTTGTAAACAAGAACTTTTATCTTCTGGGTGTGAACTGGTGTGCTGATAAAGCAGCAGGATGTGCCAGTCACGTGACAAACTCATGCTCGATAAAGAAATAGGGATTGAACTCACCTTCCTCAGACTCTTCAGACCAGGTATTAAAGACCCGCTGAATGGAAAAGAAAAAGGTATTCTTTTAAGAGACATAATGGGTGTTGTTTTTTTTACGCCAATCAATCACTTAATGCTGTTTACAATGGGGCTGTCAGGGTACGTAAAGAAACGCACCCTATGCCTTCTCCCCGGTAGTTATCCAGGCCTTCGTCACATGACTTGGACCGCTCCGTTTTTGTGCCAGAATCGGACTCGGCGACCGTGAGACGGAGAGAATCTGATGAGAGAGGGACAAGCCATCATTTGCAACCAGCGGGCTCCGTGGCCTTTCGGGAGCTTCTTTTCCGCCGCTCACATGTGAACACACCTTGGTCATGTGACAGGTGGCGTCGAATGAGAGGCGACAGAGAGCTGGGGCTGGGTGGCCCGGTGGTGATGACGGGCGTTCCGCAGGTAATGGCGGAGGCGGGGACGTGTGTGCTGTCCTGGTCGGTACTGGGACTGGATGGTTCGTCTGAGGACAGAGAGACGACGCTGAGATGAGATGACGCCATGTTAGGTGCCGTAACAGCAGATGCTGGACACGTTACCTTCAGTCATGTTACATATAGAGAATAAAACATAAAACCTTCATGTAAACCACTGTGTCATTCTGATCGTGTGGCAAGTCTCTTTCGGCCGAGTTCCTATACAACTCTGGCATTAATTCAGATGGGGGGGAATATTTGGAACAGGAAATCACCCAAAGACAAAGTCACATTGATCCCTCCTATCTCATGTGAGCAGTAATAAAGAGCGGTCACAGCGACACGGGGATGCAGACAGGAGAAGGTTGGTTCTGTTCCTTTTCCCTTTGAAAATAAACACAGCAGCGGCATTACGTCACCACAGACACGTGTCATAATGCCCGATATGCAATATCAGCCGCAGGGCAAGCCCTAAAAACAAATGAAGAGACGCCGCGCGTGCGATGAATCATATCGGCGACCGCGCTGATGCAGGAAGGGCAGGTAAAACCAAATGTGGCCCCGCCGACCTCAGCACTCTTCAGCCGTTAATCAACCGTGAAAAGTTACACATCTGTCATTATAGAAGCACAAGCAAAACCAGGCAAAAAAAAACGATCTAAATGATCAAATTCCTGCAAATTCACGGATAGAAATCTTCAATAAAACCTGTGAAACCTCAAAGATATTTCCCGTGACTGCAGGCCTCATTCCTGCCCAGCGGGCCATTAGATGGACATTAAACAGACGATTCAGATCTTCAATCAAATAGTCAATGAAATGGACTATTAGTTCTCTCATACCACTTTTCTGTCAAAAGTGAAGCTATGTAGAGGAGATGATGAGCTTAGCTTAGCGTAATGACTGGAAACTAGAGAGGAGTAAACTTTTGTTTGACACAAACATGTTGGTGAGCTTTATTGATAATCTTTAGACAGCGCTAGGCCAGCCTTCATTCAGTCTTTATGCTAAGCTAAGTTAACATTTTGTCCGTACTTCAGCAGGACTCTGTTCTCATTGCAACATGCCTGGCAGAGGCCTAATGTACAGCAGTTGTTCCATTTATTATTTGCAACTGTGCTATGAAATCTAATTGAAGCCGCAGGAATGCTCTTATTTCTCCATTACGTTACAGTCCATTAGGACGATGTTCTCGGCTTTCTCCTGCTGAACAACGCACGGGAAATAGGAGCCAATTCAGGGAGTGGGTGGGGCGGTGTAGTTGGAGAGCAGCCCTGGTGTGCGAGAGTGTGTGTGTGTGTGTGTGTGTGTGTGTGTGTGTGTGTGTGCTGCCTTATTTAGAGGCCAAAATGCAGTGACAATCCGTCATGGCTGCCTGAAGTACAGTGTCACCCTGTCACATCATCGCACACCTGACTCCACGTCACCCCGACTTCAAAACGCCACAAGGAACCAATTTATTACCTCATTTATATACCCACATACACGGTGGGAGTGTATTCCCTGGATAAGTGACGCTGCCAACACAACACAACACAGAGCAACACAAACCCTGGAGTCATTCCTGTAGGACTGGTGATCCACATTAAGACACAATGGAGGTGCTTGTGGCGTGATGAGTGAGGCACACCAGCTAACACTTGATATTTTTGTTTTTTGGACAGAGAGAGATGTATTTCTTTGTATCCAAAAACAAGGAAGTATTGGTAGGGGACCGCGTTTATGTCCCCACATCGGACAGTAATACCAGACAGGCCTGTTTAAATGTTCATTTTAAGATAGTAGAAGATAGAAGTATATTATTGCAACAAAGAGTATACACAACTGTGAATTCCCTGCATCGTGCATCCTGTCCATCTAAGCCGCCTCCAACATGTTGCATGCAAAGTGGACACACACCCTCTTCCTTTGCGTCGGCAGCAGAGTTTTGTCTCTGCTGCGGGATTATCTGAGCATGTAAAACCCCTGATAGACACTTACACAACGGACTAACCACTGGAAATAATGCACACTTCATCAAGGACTGCTTACCATCATTGAAATCATTTGCATGCATCGTTGTCTTAGCACGCACATCTGCATAAGGAGTTGCCCTAAATAAAACATCCTGATTTACATCTACAGCATTTCCTGACTTAGACAGGAAATAACACATCAATATGTCGGTCCGAGCACATGATGCCAAGGAGGATAAAACCAATTTTGGTCTGAAGACAAAGATCAGAGATAGATTGGTCACGCAAGAACGTGCAACACAATATCCGCTGAGCTCATTAAGCGTGGTGAAGAGTCTGCACCGCTTTCATGCACACAAACGTCATCCCTTCACCCCGGGCACCAACCCCGTCACTGCTGTTGCCATAGAAACGTGAATCGTTTTACGAGAAGGCGGTATGCGGACTAGTGCGGCCTTACCTATGAAGGGGATTGAATCCAGGGAGTCGTCCAGGTCGTTGGAGCCGGACCTCAGGCGCGTGTCTCCGAGCCTCCTGAGATGCATCTCCTTGAAGCTGTCATTCGAGGTCCTGCACATGGCTCCGTCTGCGGAGCCTGCCTTCACCAGTGGCGGCGTCCTGCGAGTCACTCCTCCCTGGTTGTCATTAAGAGCCAGCACGTAGGACGGAGGGCGGATGTGGGGGGGTCCGGAGTTTTTGTCCCTTCTTAGGATGACGACTGTCGCGTCCGGTCCTTCTACGCCTTCCGACAGACCGCCGTTTAGCCGCGGGAGGGCGCCGGTAGAACTGGACATTTCTCGGGCTCTTGGCTTTTGGGTGACAGCTCCATTTGAGGTGGAGGAACCAGAGGAAGAAGCAGCGGCAACTACTGCACTTTGTAGTTGTTTCTGCAAAGGCAGTTTGGAGGAGGCACCGGAGCAAGACGAGGACCTGGCCGCCAACCCAGCCTCCGACCTGCTCTCCATTCTCAGACTTTCCGCCCGGCCCCTGAGAGGGGACGAGTAGCCCAGGTGGTTGCCCACGATGTTGGCTCTTTGGTCTTGAAGAGGGTCTGCGGCTCTTGTGCAGGATAAGGCAGGCGAAGGTTCGGAGGCGGCGTTTTTAACAGCCAGGCGCGACGGCCTCATTATGACCCCGTCCGCCCTCGACGTTAGCGCAGTGTCCGTCGAGAATTTGGTAAACACAGGAGCGGAGTTTGACAATCCACCTCCTCGCCCGGTGAGACTCCTGTTCAGGTGGGGCAAAGCTCTCGGGCCTGTCCCCTGCCTGCTGGCTCTGGCTTCCTCGCCCCGACACAGCATCAGCCGGTCCTCCAGCACCACCCGGTCTCCGCGCGCCGCTGGTTCCCCCGCCCGCTGCCCCAGGTGGTCGCAGGACCGCGCCCGAGGTTCCGGGACTCCGGCGGGGCTGGAGAAAGGCAGAGCGTCCTCGGAAGCACTCCGCGGCCAACTTACGCCCGCCGCCGTCCTCGCGCCTCCGCCGCCGAGCCTCTCTTGGGAGACGCTACGCAGCGAAGCCCCCGCGGCGCCTTTGCTCCTTGGATCCACCGCGCGTTCGTTGGAGGTGCTCCTCCACCTCGCCTGAGAGCCCGGCGCCCCTCTCTGAGGTGTGCCGGGGGCAGGCGGCGTGCGTTGCTGGGCGTAGGCGGAGGTGGAGTTTGCCGCCGCGCGCAAGCTGTCCAGCCGCTCCTGGATGGTGCGGCAACCGTACGTGTGCAGCCTCTTGGCGTCGATGTAGTCCTTGTAGGTGGTGTAGTTTTTCCAGTCGATGTTCTGGTGCGGGGAGGCGGAGGGGGTTGTGGGAGAGGGGGTGCAGAGGTTGCCGCTGGGCGAGGCGGCGGTGGAGAAGGTGTCCGGTGAGGCAGCCGTGACCCGTACCGCTGGAGACAAAGTGTCCGGACAGGTGGCGCCGGGTCTTGTTGGAGGGGAGCAGGCCGGGCCGTCTGCGGGATGGGACGAGGGGTGCTGTGCCCCCCCAGGTACTGAGTGAATGAGCGGTCTCGCGGCGGCTGAGGATTCTGCTGTGGGGCTGTACCGGTTTTCCTCTGTCCTGTGGCTGGGTCCAGCCCGGGCCACCCGGGACCCCCGGTCCACTGCATCAGGAGACATGGCCACTGTCCTCACGCTCTCACTGCAGACACAGACCACCGTCTGGGACTTGGACGCCTGTGGGGGCGCAGCAGGGGGGGTTTCAGCCCTGTAGCTCTTTTCCCCTCTCCTTCCCGGCCCTTGAGCCGCCCCTGGGGGGCTCTCGGTGACTGCGGCGGGCTCCGATGTCTGAGCCATGCCCGCAGACTTGACTTCTATCCGAGGGTAGCATATGGGAGGGGGCTCGGGGATGTTCTGGGCATTTCCGCTGTACGCATCATTTCCTTTGAGATATGCATCCTGGGAATACGCCTGCAAGAGATTACAGGACATAATGTCACTTTGGGTGAGCAGAGGTCGGGAAGCTGAAATAGATTAAACATTAAACCCCAGGAGAACATCTCCCCCCGAACACGGACAAGGTGCACTGAACAGGAAGTGCTGCGGGAACTACTCTGCAATCAAAGTGCTAAAAGAATCCCAAGACTGTTTCAGGTAGCCGCTCTGCATGATGAATTCACCGCCACATCCCACCCACAACTGCATCTAACTCTGCCCTCACAGCGTGGTTGCTCACATCTTGAGGGTGGAGATTGAATGATAACCCGCCGGTGTCCTTTATTGACTGGAGTTTCTTTGTGAGCTGATTAGATTATCAGCAAGACAAACACGGTTACTGAATTCCCTCAAGTGACAGACAACTGAAATCCGCCGGGCTGTAACAATAAAACAACAGCGTGCTAAAAGTAGACGCGGCGCTTCAGGACTTTTCCTTCCTAAACTAACACGCTCCGCTCCGGTTACATTTTCTCAATCATTTCCCCAGGAGACTGCAAACAAATGCCACGATACAAATGGACGCCTCTGAGAAGAAACAGATGGGATAGAGTGGGGAAACAGGTGAGGTAGCCAGCAAAGCAAATAAGTGGAATGAGAAGACTGGAAAGTTCAGAAACCCCCCACCGCCCCCGCGGAGCCAGCGGCCTCACTCACCTTTGGTACTGGGGAGTTTGCCCTGAGGCAGGACGACAGGATGAACGGGGGACGCCTGTGTCTGCCCTTGGCAGCTAACGCTACATCTGTCAGCATGGCTCCACAGACCTACTCTCACTTGCAGCCGTCTCCTCGACTCACACCTGAACGAATAGCTAGTCGTAGCCCCGCAGACCCCCCCCCCCCCCCCCCGGTGAATGACGGACGACTTCGGAGAAAACTCCAGGTGGCACCCTGAGCATTTTTTAAGGAAATGAAGAGGGAGAGAGCCGAGGTGCTGGACTATAATCGATTGCACTCTACCTGAAGTGTCGGGTTACAACTGAACTGACGGCAAACCTGCGGCTTGGTTCCTCCCTCTGGATTTGCATCCGTCGTGCGGTTAAATAGAAAACAATGTGCTCAAAGGGGAAAGTACGGGGAAAAGTGCCATATCATTTGTTTTTCCAGTGCACACATCATTCCCTCAAGCTGAAACGGCAGTGAAGTAACCTGCAAATCATAAACCACACTATATTATGTATAGATGTAAGGATTTGCAAGCCTCTAGAAAATAAAAGCTCTTATGGTGGCGAGACATGTGATACGAGCCCTGCAGAAGAAGGAAAGTGATTAGTCATGATAGTTGCCCTTCTTACCAGAGCAGTGATGTCCCTGGAAAACTGCAGTCCACAGGTTAGAGAGGGGCAAGCAGAGAGAACAAAAGGGGAATAAAGAGAAGCACACAGGTGAGCATAGAGAAGTGAGACGGGCGTCTCGTCTGGCTTCAGGAAGAAGAAGAAAGAAGCACAGAGGTGAACTTCAGCAATGTGGCTCTCCTTCGCTGACCTGAATGTCTCCTGAGTTGCTCCCTCATCCCCATTATTTCCTCACTTTACCCCCTGTCATCCGCCACCCACCACCAGGCTGCAGTCAAGGTGCATTTGGCTTCCTCTCTCTCTCTCTCTCTCCTTTCATTCACTCTGTCACTCTCACCTGTTCCCTGTGGTGCCTCTCCCCCCTCCGACCCCCCCTCTTTCCGTCGCTCAGTGGCTCCCTCGCTAAAAACGCACAACTCCGAGCCTCCTTCATCCTCTCCCTGGTCCGTGAGACGCTGCTCTGTCTGTCGCACGGTCACTTTGGGGTGAGCATAAGAGACGCCCTGTGTGAGCCGAGAGGAGTCAGCTGACACCCCCCTCTGGAAGTGAGAGGGCTCGGCGTCTCCCAAAAACACCAGGCAGAGACACCCCCGTTCATACTTATTCTCCTCGTATGAAGAAGGATGGGACGGTGTGTGTGTGTGTGTAAGTTCTGACATTTAAGGAAATGGCTCGATTGTGATTCTCACACACTTTTCAAAGTGAGAAACTAATCATATTGGAACAGAAATGTTTGCCATTTAAAAAATACATCTTGTATTCCACTTTCCCTCAAGGAGAAACCCATAAATGATACTAAGAAACTATAAAGTAATGCGATTCCTAATTGACATTAAATTGAACTTTTTCTCAAAAAGGAGGTAGAGACAATTGCTTCATTGAAACCCCTCAGCCTTGTGAGGCTTCAGACTCATTCCAAAACGCCAAAAGCATGTTTCTGTGGCTTTTTGTTTTTAGCTCGGGCCAGGCTAACAAGCTATGTGTGGAATTTAGCAAAACAGCGGGATCCGACTGGGATCTCTGGCTCCCGAGCGGCGCTGCTTTATCGTCTGCGGGGCCCTGAAGCCTGACTGCTGGCGCGGGCCGGCTGTTTGCATCACCGAGCTGTGGCATGAAGTCTTGCTCCGCTACTTCTGCCGGAGGCTTTAACCCAAACCGGGCCGAGAACCAGACAACCAGGCGGTTCATGTCGGCCCCCGCTGGTCCAGATGGGGGACGGGCGAGTGGGTGCGAGGACTCAACCGCAGGTGTGACCATCACAATTACCTCGAAAGTCACGCTGCGGCGCTTTAAGCGTCAGGCCTTAGTGTGACCACATCGCAAAAGGTTTTCGACGGCATTATCACTCTTTCAAACAGTGCCGTCTGGTAATCGCAGTGCAATAAAGCTTATCTGCTGCGGTACGCCGGTCAACACTCGCTCTCTTTGTTCACGAGTCGGACTCCAGTCCGGCGTGACTCAGAGGGGAGCGCCGCTCGCCAAAAGGTGAGCATTCAGATCGTGAAAGAAGAATATGAATATTTATCTCTGTGTTGAGTACGGAGCGGGAGGTCAGGCTGGCTTAGCTGGAGTTGAACTTGTTGGTGTCTGGATTTTGACATTTTCTCTGCCTGTAAAGAGCCGGTTTTAAAATACATTGGAATTGCAAGCAAACTGATTATGAATGTTTCGAAACTGCTTCGAAATGATAACTGGTCTGGTAAAAAAAACGCATGCTTTTCTGCCGTAAAAGTCAAAGCATTCTTAAGCACACATGAAATATTTAGTGATGAATGCTTACCAGCTGCAAAATGTCCTCATCCTTTGGCATCACACAGAGTTCCAGTGAGGCATCGCTGATAGTGGGAGTGGGGGGGGGGGGGAATAACGAACATGAGAGAAGGAGAGAGACAGAAACCATTATGACGCACAGGGCTCAAACTGACCCAAAGTTGAACTCTTCTTAAAATGAATCCTACTATTAAATGTGGAATGTGGCTAATCGTACCTGTTCTGGATCAAAGCTATCACTTGCGAGTAGGTCTTTCCAATGATGCTCTCCCCGTTCACCTTGACTATCCGGTCCCCTGGAGAGGATGGGGGGGAGGGGGGGGGGGGATATATCAAAAACCTGCTCTTCAGTGCTGACAGAACCATGAGAAATAAACCAAAGTGATCCGACTTCAGTCACTGTGGTTATCGACCAAAGGAAAGCACTCGGAAGCAGCCGCGTCCAGCACAAACACACCTCATCAAAGGGAGAATACCAATACGTGTTTATTTGAAGGACCTAATGTGAAGATCCATGTCCATTCAAGCTTTGTGAAGATAGCCATCTTACAGGAAGAGAGGCGAGGTGAGTTTTTTTGGGGAGAAACCAGATAATTGTGGGAACACTGCACTCCCTTATCCCAGGAGAGAAGAGCCAGCAGATAAAAGCAGACGGTTTAGACCACTTAACACTTCCTGTAACACGGAGGGCTGATCTGGCCATGACGCTGACGGAGGGAGCAGGTTTTCACCCCCCAAGGGACCTCAAGTATTTCTGTTTTATTTCCTCGCTGCTTAAAAGCAGACGTGATTCACGAGTCAATAAGGCAGAAAGTAAGTGGGAGAGGGAATCACAGAGAGGTTGGAATAACACAGTGCATGTTACACTTTGTTCAGCCTCCCACGAAACACCCATCTGTTATTCTGTAACTCGTATCTGTTTGGCCTGGCGGGGTACGAGGAAGTGGAATCACCGACGGTGCAAACGTGAAGAAATCTTGGCATCGGACGGCGCTTTGAGTTGAAATGTAAGAACACGACGAGGTAATTGGAAGATCGGCCGGTCATCAGAAGCAATGCAGCGCTCTTCATAGAGACTCTGTGTGTGTGTGTGCGCGTACCTGTACAGAGTCCAGCTCCGTGGGCGGGGCCTCCCTCCTTCACTTGCTTGACGAAAATGGTGTCCATTGGCTCCAGACGGTTCCGCTGTCGCCCTGGCAACAAGAGAGCACATGCACCGAGGCGATTGGTCTCACACACACGCAGACAGTGTGGCAGAGAGGCAGAGAGAGCGAGGCCAGTATGCACTGCCTCCGTTACACCCCCCCACTCCCGCGTAGATATAGAAATATGACACATAGATAGATGGAACCGGAAGAAAGAACATGCAAAACTTGTTAAAGTTACTATTCAAGGTTCCGTAACTGCAACACTTTTTTTCCTCGCTTCTTTGGAGAAAAGTGTGAGGCGAGTGAAAAGTTGCAGGATAATGTCAAATGTAAGAATTTCTTAAAACCTTATATGGCATCAACAAAAACCCACTGATCTTCAACTAATTGTTTCAGCCCCGAAAGATAATTTCTCAGCAAAGTGCCTTATCCTCAACTCTAATCAGATGTTGGTAGTCTGTGAGACGGTTCTATGAAACCACACTGGGGAATATGATCCCCGTACATCTCCAACACTACTGATGCTATCTTCCTCGTGCTACTACATGCTTCCCTCCCCGAATACGTCGTCCACGTCGACTCCACGCGGCCGTGGGACGTGCCCCGAGCTGCGAGGGGAGGCCGTGGGACGTCGGGTCGTGCTGCGAGTCAGAGCCAGAATCGGGGCTGCTGTCGGGCTCGTGTCTGAACTGGTTTGGGTTCACGTTGCTGCTGAAATGCCGCCTTGTCAAAATCGCTCGGCTGCTTCCCCCCAGTGGCCCAAAACGTTACTGCGGACGAGTGCGGCTCAACGTGCCGGTTCAGAGGGACACCGTCCAATAAAAGTCAAGAGCACATAAAGTGAGTTTAAACAAACACTCCTACAGTAAAAGAGTCCAGCGTCACCAAAGGCTTTCTACAAAACAAAAGGTCACAGGTTTGACCCCCATCACAGGGGACCTGCCCTGAGGAAGTGTAACATGGTGTTCCTCTTTCGCTGTGAAGTCAGTGTCAAACACACTCTCGGTTTGACAGATGTTAAGCACAGCTGCAGGCCTCCTCCTCCGCCAGTAGAAGGCAGTGCAGCACATGTTGTGCACCTTCTGAGTGAAGAACAGTATCAGACTACTAATACTACTACATACTACTACTACTAATACATGACAAAAGCTTTTTTTACACGCGTACAAAGAGAAATAAATAAATAAGTGCTGTTGCAGGCCGTCACAGAACATGATGAAAAATATACGTGTAATGTTACTGACACACTGTAGATATTAACAAAGCCCCCCCCCCCGGGTACTCGGTATAGTCCCAATCACGAGCCAATCTCACAGAGCTCCAACTCTGCTGCACAAATTGGATTTCTGGAAGTCTCCGTGGCACGCAGCTGGATGAACCGGATTAAAAAACTCTAGCTATTATTATTGTTTTGTTTTTGCTCCCAACTGTTTCACCAATGCTTCGGCTACTGTGTGGATGCAATGCACCCGCATGCCTCACAATGGACTCCGGGTGGGGGAGTGGGGGCCAATGTTTTCGGCCCTTTATTCACACCACATCTGTTTTAGTAAGCAGGTGCTTGAGGCAGATCTCGGCCTAAAATTACATGTGAATAACAGCAGGTGTTTTGTTCGAACCACAGTAGATCACCACGTCCACGCCGCTCTGTAGGACTTTTTGTAGGCTTCTAGCGAGTCAAACTGTATTTAATACACATTGCCTTTTCCTTTGCACAAATCCATTTTACAAAATGCAAAGGTGGCTTCACCTTTTTTAACTTCCTGCTGAAACATTTGACTGTAAAAAGCAACAAATGGACCCGAGTGAGTCTGGCATCTGGATGCAAGCATTACAGATGTGCTTCTTGGCGCTGAGGAGAGGAGGTCCGCTCTCAGCAGAGGAGGACCGGGTATGCGCTGTGATGGCTATCGGTGTCAGCTCTCCTCCAGCAGAGAAATATGAACATGGGAGGCATATCAATGGAGGCACAGCGTGTTCCCGCATAGTGTGGGAAGGTCAACGCTCAAGTACATGTTACATAAATCCATAAAGTCCAACTCCCTTCCAAAGAGGTTGTGCACACTGAAGAAATCCTGCTCGGAGAAACCGGACCGCTCGATGGCGTCAGGAAAACGCAGAGTGCAACTCGCTGTCGGTCTCCCCCCCGTTCCCGTGAAGAGGAACCCTTCCAAGCGCAACTCTGCTCGGGAGGCCTGAACACTGCTAACACGAGATGCCTGGCCTCCAGGAAACACGCAATAAACCCACATCCACGACCTCCGGGTCAACCTCAAAGGCCCCGTCTACACAGGCTGCCGAGTCAGCAGTTTGTCCTCACGTGTAAGCATGTTTATAGCATGTTCCACACAGCAGTCACAAAGAAAATCCTATATATGGCCCGAATGATCTTTTTGGGGACCTGCATCAAACAGCAAAGAGGTCTGAAAACAATACTTAAAGCTTATACATGTTGTCTTTTATCAAGCAAATGTCATGAGACATGTGAAGAAGAATTCATATTTGCTCATTAAATAGTTCATCATCAATGAGGCAAACGGTAGAAAGACTGCGTGTCATGTGGAAAGATATCAAGGACACAAGAATGTGTAAAACCCAGCAGCGCTGCATTCCTGGAGGGTAAGGATCATTTCAAAATAAGTCATTTCCTGGACTGTAACGCTGCTGACCTGAAAGACACACGGCTGACCTACATCACAACACACACACACACACACACACACACACAAAACCAGTGTTTTTACAGCACAGACAGGAAGCCGAGAACTTTCCGTCCTCTTTTTTCTCTATGAATTCCAAATACCAAAAGAGAGGATATACCGACCACGCCAAAAAAAAATGGTGTTTTGTTTCTGTGAATTGAAACTTTGTGGGAGGGAGCTAAAGTTCAACTGAGGCAACAAGTGACCAACATCTGGAACCTGCTGATTTCAGCCCAAAATACAGCCTCTTGCTTCAGGGCAACTGTCTGTGAAGCTGCAGGGTGGCAAACCAGCGGCGTGGTGAGCTGTCACTTGTTCCCCGTCTTAATCGGTCCAATAAAAAGGCAGAAATTCCCCCACAAAAAAGTCTATAAAACAAAAAAAAAAGAAACTTTACCGCAGGGAATAAATGCTGGATTGTGTTTGGATATTTGCCTAAAAAGCTTTTATGACTTCAGTCTTAATGTTCATCGGAGTCAACAAGTTGTCAGATTTACAACTACTGACGCTCGAGATAAAAGTGACTAAATGAAATCAGAGAGAGATCTCGATTTGGGGAGTTCAGTGTCAGAGATCACGGGGGGGGGGGGGCACAGATGGAGAAAGAAATGCACAGGCGGTTAGAGACAAATGGTTGGAGCGGGCTTAGTTAGAGAAGGTGGGGCCGTGAAAAGCCCACCGGAGAGACCCGGGAAATTCTGTTTGCTTGTGCTGCCTTACGCCCCTCTGCAGGCTTTATGGGAACCAACTCAAATCGGAAAAAATGGAAACAAAGCAGAGAAAAAAGTGTCTCACGTTGAGTGAAAAACAAATATTTAAACAGATGGAGACGGTTTCCTGGTGTTGCAGAGGCACCGCGGATTCATAAGCATAGCGCGTAACAACCCCCCCCCCCCCCCCCCCCCCACGCCCCCCCTCACGCCTTGATCAGACTTCACCCTTCGACGCGCTGCTGACATGTGCAGCTGGAGAGAAGGAGACACGCGAGGAGGGAGGGAGGAAGAGAGGAAGTGAGATAGAGGAGGAAGATCTGGTATGTAGACAACCGCTGTGAAAGGAAATAAACCCATCCGATCTCCACACACACACACACACACACACACACACAGTCTGCACTGTGTTGTTGTTTACGTTTGTGTACCTGTGTATCTGCGCTGATGTGTGTGTGTGTGTGTGTGTCCAGGTTTTCTGGTGTGTTTCCAGCAACAATACCCAAGCTAGTCAAAACACGTGGCCTGCACCCCACCTAACCCCCCCCCCTCTCCAAACACCAACAGCATCACACACACTGGCCCAGAGTCAAGTCAATAAACGGCAGTGCATAGCGCTGTGGGTGGGGAGGGGGTTGGGGGGTCACAGAGCTGCAGAATGCAAATCTTTTGAATGTAACAAACAACACGACGCGTTGGATGTTTTATCTCAATCATCTGCGTGTCTCTCCGTGGTATTTCCTGAGGGCTCCGGGGGGCTTCGGGGCGGGGGACGTGACCGGCAGCGTGCCGGGTGGTCACATGGTAACAATAACAACTCGCAGGCGGCGTCAGAGGGAAATGACACCAGAGCCAAACGTCCGCCAGCTCAAACCCGCCAGCACTCGGCTGCTTTCGTCCCGGCTTCAACGCGTCGGAGCGTTTGAGGAATCAAAGGAAGAACTTCACTCGTCTCCTCCACTGAAACGTCACTTTTTGGTTGAGCAATATATTATTGCTCTAAACATTGTTCAGAGAGTGGTTTCTATCGTTCCATTATGTAACCTTCATGAGGGATCATGCGAGTATTGGATTGCCTTTACTTTCAGCTCGGTGTGTGTTTTATAAACAGTGAGGATCCCTGGGAGCCAGAGTCAGATTGGTAGTTGGACACAAATTACAAACAGCATCAGACCGGTCATCCAAAATCCTGTAATTAGGAGACCAACTGGCTGCAGTCGTAAACAGAACAGAACAGAACAGGCACGGGGTGTGTTTAACTCTGAGGCTTTTTCAGCTCAGATCAACAAAATGATAACGTGACCTTCTTGATTTTAGCATTTTTCACATTTGTTTTGTTTTTAGTATTAAATTGTTTATTTCAATATTCCAACTATGACTTTATACGATTGTCCTGTGCTTCTAAAAAAAAAAACATCTCCTATTCTGGTGTCATTTGGTTCTCATTGCCATTGTATCAGCTGGTGCCCCCCCCCCCACCTGTCAACACCATCCCCTCTGCAGAGAGGAAGGGAGTTATGAGAGGCTGGGGGGGGGGGGGGGCGGAGGGGGGCACTTGCATCTATTCGACGCCTCTCATCCGCTCAGCCGGGACTTCTTCTCCCAACCGCACGTGGCTCTTTTTTAACGGCTTGACGTTGGTCTCGGACGAGGCGGGTGGACGCGCGGGGGTTAAACAAGGGTGTGGGGGGAGGGGTTTGAGGAATGTGACACCAAGGGCCAAGAGGGATGATGAGGGACACTTACAGGAATCTCTCAATTTCCCGTTGGGAGGCGGTCAAGAGAGAGAGAGAGAGAGAGTTATTCCAAAGCCCGGCGCTCACCCTGCTCTGACCCCGGACCCTTCCCCTCCCCTGTCCACTCATGCCATAACCCTTCCCCGAATCACACCTGGTAGAGCTTTGGCTTCGTAACAAGCCAAACAACCAGCCGGTGACCGTAATCCCCTCCCCGTTATTACAAACACAAAACGTAGCGGATTCTGCCAAAAAGGTATCAGCTTGTTTTTCAAAAAAAGAAACGTGGAGGAAAACACTGAGTTCACGTGAGAAAATACCATCGAGGTGAAGTGGATGTTTATTCAAACAAGAGAACCGAAGACCTTTGTGTTGCTGTTCAGTCTCCGTGCACGTTTCCCGGTGCACAGATGCATTCTGGGACACAGGACGGACAAGCAGCCGACATTGTTTACATCCCAGGGTCAAATAAGAATATTTATGAAGCTGCCAGTCGGACTGACAGCGCTTATGTTCAGACCCATCTCTCTAAGGAGCAGGAATAAATAACAGTGATGAGATGTCGATCTTAATTTGATCTCTATTTGGGGGATGCGAACGGTTTGTGTGTCATTCTTATTCCAACACCTGAGGTTCCAGATCACAGATGCATGCAGGGAATTCCCAAGAGAGGAAATGAACACTCACCTCGGCTGCCATTGTCTTCATCCTGGAAGAGACAGAAAATAGATCAGGATCATTTGTGATGAGATTCTCTTATTTCATACGTTTATATCACATGGAAAAAAATCCATTGATCATTTGAGTTATTAACATTCACTATAAAATGCACTGATGTGAGCATCTAAAAAAACATTGTCCAGCTTTTCTATTCCATATAGCCAGACATTTAATATATTTGGGTTTTCAACTATTGTTCAGGCAAAAGCAAGTTGAAGACATGACCTCTGACCTTAACCACAAACAGTTGCTCCTAACTCAGTTTTAAGAAGAGGGGACGTCGATACATAAATAACTGTTAGCCGCTGGCATATCCCTGTTTGTGTTCGACATTTTATAATCTAACAATTCAATTGATGTTCGTCACTGGAATAAATCTTGTGGTGCGAAGGATTAGATTATCCACAGAAAAGCGTTTATTATCCATTGACACTATTAAAACTGTTGTGGTAAAATCCACAGGAGGGGACATAGAATCCTGTGTTGGTGGGGTTTTTTCTCGTCTTCCTCAACACATTAAAAAACGCAATTTCCCTCCGAGTGCCAGTTGGAATCGGCCCACTCAGTGACACATGCGCTCCACGTAGCCTTAAAGTCTCCCTGCTCTCCCAGAGCTTTCCTTAAGACGCCGTGACCCTCCTCCAGCTAACCCCAATACCCTCCAACTGCGATTAATCAGGAGCTCCACTCCACAAAGTAATTACAATGAAATGGATCAGGAGGGGGTTACAGCGAGTGTGACCTGACGGACATCAAGTTTATTATATCAAATAATTATTATAATATTTCCCAGAATCCCGTCTTATTTTAAGAAGGCCGACGGTGACTCAAGACAGTCGGCTCAAAGTCAAGACAAAATGTAGTTTGAGTTGTGTAGTTTTAAATATATGTCTCAGATGTAATTACATGACTAAATGAGAATAATGCCCACGCGTCAGCAGACTAAAAGTGTTTGGAGTTAAATTTCCTCCCTTCATTTTGCATCAAAAGCTTCTTAGATGGGATCCACATTTCTGTTTTATCGTGAGTTCCACTTCAGTTCACAAACTTTCATATCCTCCCATCACTCCACAGCGGGATCGCAGAGCATGCGTCCCACCCCACGCTGGACTTATTGACCCAAACAACACGGTGAAACCCGCGGAGGCCTCCGGGAGAGACTATCTATCGCTTCAGTTACACAAATGTCTTCAAACCCAAACTGTCGTGCCGCAGATTCCCTTTCAGCATGCAGAAAGGGAGCCAAAGGCTACAAACAGCAGAACCACTGCTGGCTGCGTCGGAAATCCTCCGCTGCAAACCCAAGAGTTTGTCAAAATAGACTTCAGAGGAAAGCAAACCAGCGTTATCGTGAATTATCACTTCCACAAACTAATAGTCGGGAGGCCACGAGGAGCTCTGGGAAAGCCGAGTCAAAACACCGGCTCGTTGTGGCATTAAAGAAGCCCCGTGGTAGTTAAGCAAAGCCCTTTAGCGCGTGTTAGCCGGGGCCCGTTAGCGGCGCGAGTGCTGTCACATCAGGATTAAAACCAAAGGGCTGATTGGTGCTGATGTTATCCACAAGACAGCTGGCAGATTTCCCAGGTGGGATGACACAAGTGAGGGAGGCTCTGATAAAAAAAAAAAAGAAGGGGAAAAGCCTCGCTGCATCACTCGCATAACACATTAAAATAATAAGACTGGTCTTCAGGCCACGACAAGTTAAATGTCTCAACTTCTGGAACAGATTAAACATTGAGTAAATGTCCCATTTGCTACATACTGTAGATCCCATTTAAGTAGCCTAAGCTGTATCAGAAATCTCTGGGCGTCACCTTCAGGGAGTTGTGGACGGCGCTCTCCGGCGGGTAGACGATGAAGTGGCGCAGCGTGAAGCCGAAGCCCTGCGAGGTGCGCCGCAGGTGCAGCGTTTTGGGGCCCGGCCAGGAGAAGGGCTCCTCCTCGGCGCCGAGGGACGCCACGGCCGACGCCTCGCTCTGATCGCGCCCATCCTTCTGCTTGGCCTGAGAGGAGGAGAAACCAAAAGGAGGGCGTCAGGGTTGATCTCTGGGACACGCTCGGGGTGGAGAGCCTGCACCGTGGTGTCAGCGCTTCACTCAGAATTCATTTGTGGACAGACATTTATTAGCCTTCTTGAGAAGATTGATACCACATATATTTGTACCGTATATATATAAACAATCAGCTGCAAGAAGCCAGTTAGCTTAGCTTAGCACATGGACAGAAAAGAGACTCTTTGTTTTTTAAAGGTCAGATTGTGTTTCTTTTGGACAGGCTAGGTATTTCTTCCCATTTTCTGTGTTTATGCTAAGCTAAGCTAACAAGCTGCAGGCTTTAGCTTCATATTTTGCATACAAATTTTAGAGAGATGCTGACCTTGTCATATTTGTGAACTATTAAAATAAAGTAAAAACAAAAAAGAAAAAAAAGGATTTTTAGATCACCGACTTTTGGGTTGTCATGGCAACCCTGTTTGGGAACCCCTGGTAAAGATAATGCAACTCTTTATAACAAAGAAAATCAAATGCCTTACTATGACTTACTGATGGTGAGAACAAAGAAAGTTGTATTTTTTATAGATCTCAATCAGGTCGAGTTTGATTCTGCTCGACAAAAAGTGTCATTTTGTAAACAAGGTTGACGCTTTTATGAATAAGGTGTTGGAAAAGAGTTAACAAGAGGGTTTGTTGTTAATAAGTAAGTTGTTTCTGCAACATAAATCCATTATGACACATAATGTGACACGTTCACCAGAAGCTGTTGATTAAGGCACGAGGTTGAGCAAACTTCCCCCCAGATGAAAACCGTTAAACCGCTTTGTTCCTACGTTGCGGTTCATGTCAGTGATCACAATATTTATCAAAATAATCAGGGTCGTCATCTAAGCCACACTGTGGTGCCGCGAGCTCCACACAGCCGCGCATATGGCTTCAGTTATTGCACATTGGGGGCTTCGCGGGGCTGTTTGGCGTGTTTGCACCATGCCAGACGTATCTCCTACATTCCTACTGTGACTAACACGGGATAAAAACAACGCGTAAGTGCTGGCAGCTCGCAGCGTGAGGAACATCACGTTCATGCCTACACAACACAACTCACACACAAGCCCCCCCAAAAAAAGAGAACCGGTGGGCGCCATCCACGCCTTAAGTGTGAGAGCCGTGCAGCTCAGCAGGCGGGAACGCTCACGTGCACTAACGTGGACTAAAACGGGAGCAGGTAGCGCGGTTGTGTAGCCCAACACAACCGCGCTGAGATCAATTGATCCGGGACAAAGCCTCTTCAAGGACTTCACGACCCAGATCTATAACTCCCAGAACCATAGAGCAGGAAACCTTCAAAAACGCTCAATCACAGCGTCTCCGTATGGTCACAAACGCTCTGCTGGGAGCCTCCTGAGCAGTGAGACCTCCGTCACCTCTGTCGTCATAGCGATGGTGGCGCTGCACGGCGGGGCCGCGACCAAGAGCCTGCGTCGAGACGCGGATCCCTCCAGAACACACCTCTCCCCCCCCCGCCCCTCCGCCTCCTCCATCCCCAACTCTGCTCCGCCCGTCTGGCAGCAGCAGATGTAGGGGCCTCCGGAGAGCGGGATGGGCGTCGGCTTAATCGTGCAACTGGTGAAATCAGCGCCAACACCCAGCGGCGTGCAGCTGGACGCGTTGCTGCAGCGGAGAGCGGCGCTGCTCGCTTCGCAAGCTGGAAATGTAACGTCACAACTGAGCCTTTTGGCTCTGATGTCCCACACACACACACACACACACACACACACACACACACACACACACACACACACACACACACACACACACACACACACACACACACACACACACACACACACACACACACACACACACACACCTTCTCCTCATTCGGTTAAAGCAGCAGCAGCGCTGTGTGAAGGGAAGCTGCACTGTGCCTCAGTGAAACAGCCACAATACTGTAAATCTGCTCCAGATAAGCTCACACACACGACCTGTAAATATGACTGGATTATGCATGCAGGCTGCATGCACAGCACCCACCAGCATGTGCACGTCTGGTGTTTGATCTGCGCGCCGCCATATGGTGCCGTGGCCTGCGGGGTGGTGCATTTGCATGCCCACTCCAGCTTTTCTATGCATATCAGAGCAGTGCATTTGAATGGCAATGTGGACCCAGCTTCTCTACACACTTTTTCTCCGCTCCGCTTAGTTTTTTGTTTTTTTTAAAGCGCAGCACGTCTGACCTCATGGCTCTGCCTCTCTCACTCCCTCTCGCCCTTTCTTCCCAAAGTTCTCTCCCTCTCCGACCACAGACTTTGGCATTAGTCATACTTGGAATGGAAGAGGAAAATATGGCTTCAGGAGGGGTCCTCAGTCCTCACTAAGTCGTGGCAGAAGGAGGAATTCAGAAATAAGCACAGCTGGAAAATAAATGTCATCTTCCATTGACAGCTGACAGCAAAGTGTCATCCTGAAACAACAGTAAATGCAACCGTAAAGCGCACACGCACACACACACACACACACACACACACACGCTCACATTAGAATTGATATCGGTTGTTGAAACAGGACCACCTTACCGCTAGAGAGCCCCCCCCCCCTGCTGCCAAATGCTTCCTATGTAAACGTTTACATCGCTCTCAGACATACCTCAACACATACTCCGACGAGTCAGAGAATTCCTAAAACCCCCCCGAAAACCGGAGCACTGCTTTCCCCGGCCCAACGCCACAGGGGTGCTCTCCGTCTTACCCGAGACCGGACACAGTTCCTCCGGGAGGCCTCTCGGAGGCGAGCCCAGGACACGCTGCGGTGCGTCCTGGTGAGCCCCAGCTCCACCTCGCCCCAGTAGGCCCGGGCCAAGAGCTGGAACCAAAGGCAGTACGGCTCCGACAGGCAGCCGTCCACCCCGGCCAGCCGGGCCCAGGGGCACCCCCCCGACGACGGGGAAGGAGAGAGGGGGGAGCAGCACCCCTCGGCGGCGGCGTCCTCGTCCTCGTCCCGCGGGCCCGTGCGGCGGTGCTTCAGGGGAGCCCGCCCGTTCCTCTGGGCCAGCATGGCATAGCCAGGGTTTGAGGTGGTGAGATCGGGGTGGCTGGAATAGAAGAAAGCTATCCGTCCTTTTCTGGCTACTCCGCGGTTGTGGACGAGTCGTCCACGGCGCGTCCCCGTCCTCCCGCGGCACGTTTCCGGCTGTCTATTCTGGTCTCCGTCTGGGGGGAAACGGGGCGGTCCTTCTGGGCGTCCCGCGGACGCATGATGTTTCCACTCGGCCCGGGAGGAGAGCAGAGCGGCTCAGTGCGCTGCAGAGAGCCGACAGACTGACGCACCCACCCACTCTGCACACAAACCTCTCCCCCCGACACACACACACGCTCTCCCTTTCCTCCATCGCTCGCTAACGCACTGGAAACCATTAGTTTCAGCTTTAATGTGCCAGCCAGCAGCCTTGCGTGTCAAGCCCAATCAATAAATCATAAGAACAAATTTTAAGAAGGAGAAGAGACGCACACACACACACACAAGTCCAAAAAGGTATGTTTGTTATGAGGAATATTCCCTAAAGCTTAGTTATGGCAGGAAACACGAGTCAGTCAGGAACAACTGGGCTTGTTTTCACAGCCTGCGGAGGGAAGTCAAGTGGAGCTAATACCGATAAGGAAGCATGTGGGCTCTGTGAAAACTAAAAGGCACAAAATATCCACAGCGCGTCCCTCCGCATGCCTGCAGCTCATCTGGGACTACGAGGGGGACAGACGCACGGGGGGACGAGTGGGAGTCGCATAGACACACAAGCTCACTCCTGCGTATAGCCATAAAGCCTCAAACCTGTCACACCATGGTCGAAAAGCACCTTGACCGAGACAGAGAAGCCCTTCCTCCTCTCTGTGGACGATCCGCTCCGAACTAGAGCCCGTCGATCCTCCACAACCTGCCAACGCCCCCCCCGTGGGAACGCCCCCCTCGCTCCGTCGAGGTCAGCCAACCTCAGCCTGGGAGGGCAGGACAGACGCCGCCCCTCGACGGCTTTCAGTAAACCTCTCTGGTAGAGAGCGCGGCCAAAGCCTCCATTTAATATTTAATCACATTTTCATCTCGGGGCTCAGGGCGGCTTTCGCGTCGCTCCATCAGGACTTTGTACCGCTACACGCTCTGTTGCTAAATGTTGTCCCTGAAATGCTGCTCGAGGACATTGGCCCGGCCTTTCTGTCCTTTTTAAGTGACAACACCTGTCCACGGGGGGGGGGGGGGGGGGGGGGGTCACATTCGTCCCATAATCGGGAGTTCACCGGCTCAGTCCCCGAAAGAAATAAGACTAAACAGCGGCCCACTGTGATTGCGAATAAGGCGAGGCGAGGAAAACAACATCGGGAACCCAGCGGAGGAATGTTCCCTGCCAGCGTTCTGTCGTGAGCATCTTGTCTCCACATTCACTCGGCTGTGCAGAGACGCTGAGACGTTTGACTCGTGGGAGCCAAAACAAGGCTGCTTGTATATTAGGACGGGCCGGCGCACAAGTAAATGTGTGAAAATGTGATTTCTTTTACATCCAGCTGCGTTGCCTCTGACCTCCTCGGACACATTTCTGACTGTAAGTACGCTTCGACCCACATCGCATACGTCTTCTTGTAAATCTAAAACACATGAGGAGAAAAAACAGAGATGCCTCAGTAGAATTGGAGCTGGCTAAGAAGTGGATTTCGGTGCCATGCAGACACAAAAACGAGGCAGCCCGCCCGACAAATATTGTGCTGTCGCCGTGGCAACGAACCACGCCACAACAATGCCGGCTGCCGGCCCCCGGGTCTCCTCCCCGGGTGCCTCTTGTTTGTCAGCGTGTCTGCGGCGGGGCGATGGTGCTGAGGAGCTGGTTATTGAGGTTACGGATGCTTTCTTCACGTGAAAGAAGAAAGTGGAAGAAGTGATTCATGTGCGTGTGTTGTGGACATGTGTTTGTCTTACTCGTGCAGGACTGGCACAGCTTGAAGGATAATTGGGGTTATCTGGGTTATTATAGTGGCAGCGGGAAAGTAAGCAGAGGAGTCATGTTCTGGCACATTACCTAACTGCTGTAAACAACCCGAGGACTGGTACCCATGGAAATAGACACTTATACCCAGGTCTAAAGACCAATCAATAGTCTGTCAATGGCATAATGGAAGCTGGTTACACACAAATCCAGCTATTTCTACACACACACCTGTGAGTGTGTGTGTGGGAGGGCACGGCTGAACAATCCTTACACACTTTATCCAGATTGCACGATGGCCTGTGTCAAAATACTGTTTGAAATTAAACATTGTCGTAGTGCAGATGCGTCCTGGCCCAGTCAGCGAAGAGGAGAAAGTCTTCCTCTGGTGTTTTCGGCTCTATTACAACGGCTCTTTGGACTGGAACCCAGTCTGCGATCCCGGCCTGCTGATGCTCATACATGTGACACGAGGAAGAGTGTCACTGGGGCCCACGTCACATAACGCAACCGGACGTCCCCAAAGCACTTACTTTCACTTTCCAACAATTCATTCTGTTTAACTTGTGATGTGAAACAGACCATGTGAACGGGGAGGGGGGAGGGGGGAGGGGGGGGGGGGCATGTTCAGACACACAATGAACTGCGACTCTCTGCACCGGTCCCGCTCGGTCCGGGGGGTCCCCTGATAGTCCTGCAGGCCAAAAACGGCATGTGGCGAGGGCCAGGACAGGTTGTGCTGGGATGACATCAGCGGCAGACGAGTCCGGTTCCTTCAAAAGCTAAAAGGGAGGAGCAAGAGTCTCCGTTTGAAAGCAGTCCGCCCAAACTGAGCAGGGGGAAAAAAATGAATCCTCAAACTTAATAGCCAGCGTCGTTTTCCCTGAGAAGTGAAACTCGTTTCAGATGTTTACGTTTCTGGAGAAAACAATAAAGAAACAGGTTGTGTTCAGAGTCTGGGGGTTTATTAGATGATTATCTGCAGCTCTGATTTGTGTAACAAAGGGGGAGAAAAGAGCCTGTGGTCCATAAGCAACTGACGGGATCTCTGGATGGGGTTTAAAGATGCAAGAAAAAGAAAAAAAGACTACAATAAGGAATCTTTAAGTATCCGTTTGGTTCTCGTTCAACTTCCAACTGTGTGTGTGTGTGTGTGTGTGTGTGTGGTGCCCAAGGCCAGAAGCAAAGAGAAAGTCTCTCCGCAGGATTAGGCTCGATTCAGGGTGGCTTTTCAGGGCTCCTGGCGGGTGTGAGTCTAATCTGGACGTGCTGCATCTGGGCTCCGCGAGGTAAGGCTTACCGTAACAAAAGGACCGGCTAACCAGGATGGGGGGGGGGACCAGAGTGCAGAGCACCCACAATGCCCTCCTTCATACGGCCCTCAAGGGGGCATGAAGCCCCACGGTCGAGTCCAATACCGGAGCAGGTCGATCTGGTTTCAGGCTCAGATCAGGGCCTCGATCTAAAGTGGAGGCAATAATGCAGCCAGGTCCCTAATTCAAATGCATTATGAGGTGCTAACACACGAGTACGAGGGGACGGGTGTCTCAGAGGGGACATTTTTTCCCTGGGTGAAACTGAGGAAACATAAATGTGATTTACAGAGTGAATGTTATTAATAGCAGTTTTGTAGAATTCAGTGAAATAGGAACCCTTCAATTGTTTGTTGCATCTTTTTTTTCATGCTAAAATGGCTCATTTTCAAGAGACACAAGGTTCTTAGCTGTGCTTTTGTGTGATTCTTTGTGGAGAAACTTAAGCTTCACACATGTATTAAACGATGGGTCAACGCTGGACGACTTTACATGTTAAACCACCCGCATGGCTTTTTCCTTTCTAGTCCATCGCGGGGGAAATAAGTTATTTCATTTCAAGATTGTGCGCACAGTCGGTCCATCGCAGTGTAAACTGCTTCCTGATGCAGAAAAGTGATCATTTTAGCTGATAAAATGAGGCGCGAAGGTGTAGGACTGAAAGGCTGACCTTGCCATTGCAACGGAGGAACTATTGTTTTCAAAGCCGTCTCAAACCGTGGCTGCCTCATCTCCTACATGTTTCAGTTGTGAAGAGGAAGATGGCACTGGACTCCCTTTCAGTCCAAGAAGTGTCCAAATCTGACATAAGTCACGACGCAACAACTTCAACAGCAACCCCCTTAGTCCCTGAGTCCGCCAACCAGATGTCGATGAGGCAGCGCGTCGCTTTCGGCTCCGATGGCAGGAACCACGAAACAAATTGGTTTGCTGTGCAGAAGAGAAAGAAAAACCATCCGGGGGATTTCCTTCAGGACGGAGCGGTGGCTGCAGGGAGGAGAGGCTGCGGGGTTGGAAACTCTCCCCAAAAACCAGCAGGGGAGACAAAGGGCCAGAGCCTGGTAGGAGTGGGGGGGGGGTTTAGGACAATTGTCTCCGGAGGGTCCCTTGATACTTCCACACAAACGCCGCTGCCAATCAGGCATTCAGGAGCCTGCTCATTCACTCCTCAGCAGCTGCTCTGAAGAAAAGAAAGGCGGAGCAATCATGTTTGCAATGACGGACGAAGACCCCCCCCCCACAGTGAGGGATTACCAGGCTGACCCTGGATCGACCAGTCGCCTTTACGCATCAACGGGTCACGTTCACCGCGCCAGACACAGCGCTTCATGCGCCGATGGTGGCAGCGGCGGTAACGCGGGATTCACCCGACTCCATCGGGAACCGACCCGACGCTCCCTTCTGGAAACACACACACACACACACACACACCATCAATCGGGCGGCGAGCCGCGCAGACAAACACCTGATTCAAGGCCCGTGAAAGGGGGCCAAGCGGGACGTGGGGAGGGAAGCCGTCCGCCGCCCTGAATGTAAACTCCCGTGTGAAAGGGCTCCTTTGAGGAGGTGCGACGCTGCCGTAGCCGACGCGCGTCTCATAAAGAGCCCATAAAGCTGGAAGTTGATCTTGGAATTCCCTCGGCCGAGGTTTGCGGTTGGAGAAGGGTAGGAGGGGGGGGGGGGGCATAATTATGGTGTGGCTGGTGACAACTCACATGCGATGGAAGGCGTCGCGAGGAGGCCGCATCCATTTGATGGTCCTTCGCGCTCATATCTATGCAACTGATAGGGATTGTGGGAAAGTTGTGGGAAAGTTGTGTTAATTAATACTCGATCGATTGTGATTTTTGCCAGAAGACGAGCCGCCATGGTACAAGAATAAATGAAGTCAGCGTTGCTGTGGTTACGCCGCCTTAAAACTGGATTAACGCTGAGAGGAGATTACAGGGATTTTGTGGGACTGTTTTACACGTGAGAATATTTCAATTTAATCTTTAAAAGTTCAGTCTGGCACCAAAGTGAATTTAGAAAATAAAAAAATATACCAACTATAAATAATAACTTTTGATTAGTTGACCTGCTTTTGAGAACTGAAGGCATCTGATGGCATAAGAGTAGTTTGAAAAAGGCCATTTCTAGTTGAGTGTGTAAACAATGAGTGAGCTTGGATTACGACAGACAATCTCATGAAACACTCAAACCCCCATTTCTTACATGTCATGCATGAAAACTATTGTTTTAAATCAGTTGAAAACTAATCTACAGGGTTATTGATCAAACGCAAAACAAAATTGTTGATTCCAACACAGGGTGTGAGATCACGTCTGAATGGATCCACTCATCAAACGACACATTTCATGTGCTGCAGCCTGCTCGGGTCCACAAGCAAAATATTCACAACTGACATTTCAAATTCAAAAGCTACCGGAGAGACGCTCACCAAACTACTCTAAAAATACACCTCGCAGCGTGATGGAATATGAAATATTCATCTTGATATGAGCTGCCATGTCTGAGAGTGTATTTACCTGGAGAGTAAACACACACACACACACACACACACACACTTCAAGTGTTCAATGTATCTATACTTTTGACTGTTGGAGGAAAAGAGCCATTTCCATGCATCGTGGTTCGTTTCCTGCGGTTTCTTTTCTCTTATGGACACCTCGAGGTGTTGGTGCTGTAGCTTTTATGGACATGCAGCTTATATTCTGCCCTCCTAAAACGCATTCAGAGGACTGTGAGAGATTTAGCAGGAGACCGATCTGGTTTTGGTAAAAGAGGCGCTCTGCACCAGAGCCAACGCTGATGAGGACTGTGGGACACACCCTTTAAAACAACACACTCTCTTTCTCCCTCTCTCTCTCTCTCTCTCACACACAGACACGGACACACACACACACGGCCCCGAGCGGACCAAGAGCAGTAAATCTCACCGCTGTTATGATCCATGCGAGAGGAGGAGTGTGACGGAGAATGGGGGAGTCCCTGAGTCATCAGGATGCCCGTGGAGTCCAACAGAGGAATGCCGCTCCCTGGAAAGCACCCTGGTCCTCTGCTATCTATACGTGTGGCCTGAGCAGGAGCACACAACACCCCCCCCCCCCACCCCACCTTTCACCACTTCCCTCCATCCTTCACTCTTCTGCCAATCTGCTCGTATCGCTGTTTGGCTTAAAATAACTACAGTGATGTGACTGAACCCCTCCACCTCTGGGTGTCTTTATACTTCCTCGTCGTCATCACGTGCCGAACATTCTAAAACGTTTTGTGGGACACCTAGGAATTATTTGACGGTGAAAAAAGCTCCAAACGGGGATGGAGATGAAATCGGGAGCTTCGGGTCCGTGTGAAATGAGGGAAAAGAGATTATCCAAAAGATGCTGGCGGTCAACCTCCAGGGCGGGGCTCAATAGGGCTCAATAGGGCTCAACGGGGTTCGACAGGGTTCAACAGGGTTCATGCAGACATTCAGACAGACACGGGACTCGAACGGGGCGGGGCAGGTGTGACCGAGCAGAAACCGGCCTGTGCTCGCTGAGCAGTGAAGAGTGGCGTCACCCGGCGGAGAGCGGCTCACGGGCCCGATGTGGGATCGGATCAAAGCGTTCTTTTGGTGCGGAGCGGCGTCTCCGATTAACAACCCCCCCCCCTCTGTCCAACAGAACCCTGTTATGTAATGAGGAGCTGGGCCAGATGAGCTGAAGAAAAGGCTATTTAGCTCAGCAGCTCTCTCCCCTCAGCTCAGCCATTATTCACTGGAATAATGGCTTTTCCTCCCGGGTTTCTCCCTAAGGGGAGGGGAAGGGCGGGGGGGGGGAGATGACACCCATAGGGCTAACAGATCAGCAGAACTTGTGTCTTCTTAACCTACGGCAAAGTAGCCCGAGTTGACTAACCCTTCATAGGAAGCACTTAAAGATAAGAGTTGTTAAGTGTTCCGGACTGATTGATTCTCCTGTCAAACACGGCCTTCTTTCAGCGCTCCAGGGGCAAATAAACAGCATTGTTGCATCAAGAGGACGTCTGGTCCTGATTTGCATTACAGGGCCAAACGAACGATTCATTTTCATCTACACAAATACCGTCACGCGCACAGGAAGCCTTTCAAATGACGTCCTGTCGCTCGGCAACGATTGAATGTGCGAAGCATTGTGGGTTGTGTGGAAGAGACAAGATGCTTTTTGGAGAAATATTATCTGAGAAGTGCTGCAAACAAAACGTCTCCTATCAGCATCCTAAATCATTTATCCGCTGACCCAAAGTCAAACATTTGAAATGCTCCTTGGTTATTAATAGTTTTGTTGTCCTTTGCCTTCAAGCAGCTGTTAAATAAATCAAGCAAACGTTCTGAATGCACCCAAAGCATCACAAATAAACACAACCTGCCTCTTAGAGACAAACAAACAGGCATCAGTCACCGACTGTCTCTCAGAACATAAAACACCGGATCACTGTGGCAGTCTGCGATGACATGCGGCACATGTGTTACTGCGAGAGGCAGAGAGGCAAAGAGGCAGAGAGGCAAAGAGGCAAAGAGGCAGAGAGAAAAGGGCTGCTGGTGGTGTTGCTGCTGACGGAGATTAAGAACCAGATGGCTCCAGCAGCAAACACAATCACCGGAGCCTCTCTGCCAGTTTGGGATTGTGTTTGGCCCGAAACCAAATGAACACACAACAAGCTGCGTGGGCGTCCGATTGGTCGTCTTCCACACAGTGTTTCTCTGCATCCTTCTTATATAAATGAGAAGTCAGTGATGGTTGGCGCGGGGGGGGGGGGGGGGCTGATTAAGCATTAGATCTGTTTATAATCTGTCAGCGGGGCGGATGAGGGATTCTCCCGCAAAAACAAAAACACTGACACGCAAGTACACACGCACAGACACACACATGCTGAGCCTTCAGCGGCAACTTAAGTGGAATTAGGTTTCAAGGTCAAGGCAAGAGGTGAAGGGTTGCGTGTGAGTAACACCAGATAAAACAATGAAGCCTCTTCTGAACATCATCTGTCACTCACTCTGTGCAGCACATCATGGATCAGTATGAGACTCACGCCACGAATGTGTTTCATTAAACGCGTCCTGCGATGACATCGCGTCATCTATAAACCGTATCACACCAGTGCAGAGGCAGTTGGAGCGATCGTGTTCATTCGTACGGTGTTGATGGTACACGGCTTGTCGGCTAAGAGAAAGGGAAAGGAGACCCGGATAGATAGCAGCACAGCGTCAGCCTAATCCACAGCTCATTACTTCAGCACCATCCCACTCTAAACTGGGAAGGACAGATCGAGTGAGTTGACGAGAGGCAGCTTGGCAGCCGTAACGGTCACAGACGCCTTTAAGCCCCGAGGAGCACCCATGGGACGGGTTGCCCAGCGTCCACCTTAAAGGTGAAGCCACCCTAACCCTTAGATCAGCTGCTAAGCAGATCGAACCTGACTCGCTAATTCCCGGTGACAAGAGGGATCGATGAATAGCGGCAGAGACCGTTGGGTGTCTGTGTCTCTGCAGAAAAACACTCTCAAATCAAACACCACGTGGAACTTTCAATTTAAGTTTAATGTCGTCGTCCCCCCGCGGGGGGGGGGGGGGATCAACCCGACTAAGAACGGGGGCGACGTCACCCTCCTGTAACGCGAGACCTCGGCACCAAGTGGGAGAGGTGTGGAGGGGGGGGGGGGGGGGGACCGGTGCTGCAGTATCCAGGTAACGGGGCGTAAACACTGTCAAAGCAAGACTGAAAACAGAGGGAATTTATGGTGATTAAGAACAGCTTTAGTGGCATTTGCGAGAATAGAGTGCACGTGTTTATGTGCACGCCGAAAGGCAGGAAAGAATTGATCACTGTCATTGCGTTGGAGCTTTGATCTGGCGTCTGATCAGTTTGGACCGGATGCACTTTTCACATCCTTTTCATTCCTACTCTGAAGGGGCAGATACATGCTGGGTACTCCCCTTACATTGTGCAGCCATCGGGCCTTTATGTCAACACCAAACCTTCTGTACCGAGTGAGCTCAACTCTGCAGACTTCAGAGTGGTGAAAACAAAAAGCTGCAGTGTAGGACTCCATCTTTCCTCAGACAGGCGCTCTCCAAAAGCACACACTGCAAAGCAGCGCTCCGACGATGGAAAATGTTAGCTAGTAAAACGAGAGGCTCAGAACGCGGCTGTGTAGCTCAAGCTGTCCAGCACCGGTCTCCAAGGAGGGTGACGCAATACAGGACGGAGAGGGGAGGATTGAGGAGAGGGGGCACAAATATGTTGACTATTACGAGCACAAGCCCCCCCCCCCCTCTCACCTCCTTCTCCTCCACCACCAGTACGTCGTCCGCGGCAGTCCCACCCAGCGCTGAGGCCCATCTGGAGCGCCTCGTGACCCGGCTGATTGGAAGCAGTTGGGGCCTTCTGGTGAGATACGGCCAGTGGAATGTGGAAACGGCCTAGAAGGGGTGTGAATATTTCTAAAAAACGCGTGTATGTGATGGTCCACACACGCCGATGGGTTTGCATGCACCCCTTTGGGCGTGGTGCCTCACATGTGTGTGTGTGTGTGTGTGTGTGTGTGCACGCAATCAGCCCACATGTCCATTAGCACCAGTCGTTAGCAATCAATCCGATCAGAGGAGAAAAAAAGGCCTGCAGCCCAGTTGATGGATGCCCCCACTGGGACCGATGGGACGGCTGGATGGGAGCAGCTCGATCACTGGTCTACGTAGTGTTTCTTGACCCCCATTAGCCTTCATACACTAACACACACACACACACACACACACACACGCACGCACGCACAATGGCTAACACAGAGCGTGTTTAGCATTGTTGCCATTAACCCCCGGAGCCACAACCCCAACTGGAAACCAAGCGTCACCTCCACTCAGGTTAAAAGCAGAAGGTCTCTACAAGTTGCGCCCGCCGTGCGGCATCACCTTCTCCCCAATGAAAACCAGACGGCGAGTGTCTCGGCTGCTGATGGAGCGTGACGCGAAGGCTCTCGTCCCGGCGGGGGATCCTCCGTGCGGTTAATGTTCATCTTAGCATGTGTTTTACTGCTTAATTGAATAATGGAGCAATGAGAGAGGAGGGGAAAAACCACACGGACGGAGCACTGCGCCAGCGGGAGATTGTGCGGTGAGGGCTGCAAATTTTGGTTTTAAAAGCCTTTTTTGTAAGCGCTGTGGATACATGTCTGTCACAGACACTTTCGCCACCCTTCATTCAACTGGCCGCGTCACCTCTCTCTCACACGCCGTCCACCAATGCGATCCCCTAAGCTTGAAAATGTCCAACGATGTTATGTAATTTGATCCCGGCCTCATAATTTGGTTTTGGTGTGCAGATTGCATCCGTGTTATCTGGCGGTTTCACTAATGGAGCCTCTTCAGAGTGCACATGGCAGCCGTTTTTCTTCCCGTAACTGTTTCGATGGTTTTCCGCTCTCGACATATTTGTTGCACACACAAATATGTCCCCATTTTTACACTGTGTTGAATCCCAATCAAACTGTCAGACAGTGAATGTCTCCCTGAAAAAACTCTAATTAATTTGCAGGTGTTTGTTGTTTTTGTGGGGAAACGCAAAGAGTCCTTTTTTTTCCCCCTCTTTAAATCCCAATTAAAGGGGACACGTGCGCGACCATATGCTGACATAAAGGAGCACGAGAAGAGCCACCCCGCAGACTGCGTCGGAACCCGTGGAGGAGGCCCGGGAACAGAAGTGAACACAGCGGGTCACCAGTCCACGACGACCACACCCAGAACCAGCTGGAAACAATGAAGGCCTCTCCCCCCCCATCCCCTGTCCTTTATTGGCTGCCCCTTCTCGCAGCACAATAAACCCACAACCCCAGCGTCCCTCGTCCTTCTCCAACGGTCCCCGGGTCCCATTTAACGGCGAGCAGAGGGAGTGTCCGCTGCGTTCTCCATCACCTCAGTGAACAGTTTCTCTGGCACGCAGGCGCAGGCCCCTTCAAAGTGGAGCACGGCGAGGGAGAAACAGATGGGGTGTCGTTTGTGTTGTGAAGACAGACAATGCCAACGCAGCGAAGCCTCCCCAGAGCGGGCGGGGAGCGATTCAGACGCGCAGCGAACGCTCACTTGGCACTATCTTCCTCCGGTGACCTCTCCCGTGACACCGGCAGATGGGTTTGGATCAGTCACCAAAAAGGTGCAGAGGTGCTCTGAATGCTGACGCGGTACAGAGGGCACCGTCAACGCCGTCTGGGCCACTAATTAGCGCCTCTTCGACTACGATGACTCGGGGCTGTGAGAGGAGAATGGGGCGGGGGGGGGGGGGGGGGGGGGGGGCGTACACACGCGCTAACTGGGGCCTTAAAGTCATCGGCCCAAACGTGGCGGCCTGGATGTTGGGGAGAGGTGACGGACACACACTAGTGATGGGTGGATTCCCTGTCAGCGCTCTGCAGAGGGATCATCCACTCCCACGGCTCCACCCATCACACCAACTGCTCTCAGTGGGGCGTTCGAGCTCCACAGCGCAGGTACCGGCATTCAGGGCTAAACGTGCGAAATCGCCATGGCAACCCTCCAGCGATGTCCATAACCTCACCTCGACATGGAGGGAGAGGGAGAGACTGGGTAGGGGGATGTGGGCCAAAATGTGTAAGAGGAGGAAAACAAAACAACGCTTCCACACATGCCGACGTAGCTCCGCCCACCGGCCATAGCTCCTCCCAGCCCTGTCTGCATTGCACCAAAGAGAGCTGCATCTTTTCAGAGCCACATTTTTCTCATCCGGGGCCAAAGGAGACTGAGCAGCATGCAGCTACTTCTCATTCACGTCCTCCCTCTCTCCTTCTCCCTCTCCCTCCCCTCTTTGTTCCTGTGGCTTAGAAAAATGGTGTTCTTTAAACATTAGCGAAGGAGGGCGTCTTTTGCGTGTCACCCTGTTCTGTTCTCAGGTGTTTCTTGGTTGTCGCTGAGCGAGAGCCTCTTGGGACGCCCTCTTTTATCAGCTCGTTTACGAACAGTTTACCGCAGCACGGCGCTCACGTGTCGTCACGGATTGTGTGTCTGTGCGGGGAGGTGAATCTGCATTCTGGTCACGCCGCCTCTCGCTGCAGCCAAACTGCTGACTGAGGACTACAGGTTACCAGCACGAGCTGGAAAGAGAAAAAGGCTGTTGTGCAGCCATTCATCGAGCAGGAAGTAGGACTCTCATCCCCAGATTGTATCACCATCAAAACAGATCATGTACCTGGTCTTAGACCAACTAGTTTAGTTCAGCTTCTAACCAAATGAAGGCAATGCACTAAGAAGATACACAGCAAGAACCTGTCATTGTCCACTACCCCCAGCATTTCCACATTAATCCACCCCACAATGCCACGCGCTCTCATTTGGGACTCCATTAAGATCTCACGCCAGTGAAGCGAATCCTTTGGATTGATTTGCTGCCTGAGAGGTGTCTACCGAGGGGGCAGTGTCACATCTGAGCTTTGAAGACGTGTCTCGTTGCCGGGGGCGATGAGAAGATGAAGCCCTGTCAGTTATCATGGACATGCTGCCCACTGCCAGGCAGGGCGGTTCTACGCGGGACGACGGCCATCGAGAAAACAAGGAGAACGTAAAAGAGCCGACTCACTCCGACATCGTCACATGGGTTCACCATGAGGCCGATTAAAAACCAGAGAGCTCGGGACGGATTTGTACGTTTTAGGACCCCCCCCACCTTTTCCCTCCTCCCTCAGCAGCTTTCATATGCTAATGAGCAGGGCAATTGTGCGGGCCAACAGCCTGGAATTCCTCTCCACAAAAGGAGAGATGGAGATGGAAAGAGAGAGGACAGAAGTGGACAGACAGGCTGAAGAACAGCCAGAGAGACTAGAGACCAGAGACCAAAGAGACCAGAGAGACCAGAGGCCAGATACCAGTTCAAGTCACACATTTACTAGTTTGTTACGCTTTAGTGTGCAACAAATTGATGATTTGAAGCTTTTGTTCTCTAATAAATTAACGGGCTATATAGTCTATTCAATGGTTGAAAGAAAAGACAATCCTTTCACAATTTTCCAGAACGTAAAAAAAGGCTCAAAAGTTTACATTATAATTCTCTTCAAATTTATTTACCAATTATTTGAGCTCGAGTTTTGTTTCCAACCCTAATTCCTATCTTGCTTAGTCTATTATTCCAAAAAACAGCATTGAAAGTCGCATGGGATGGCCTGTCTCTGATGTGGGTGTGGTCCATCACCACAGGGATGTCAGCTGAGGTACCAATACACCACCGAGGAGGCCCCTCCCCCCACAATACAGGCTCCAGAACAAAGACAGGACAGACAGACACACACACACACACACACACACATTACCCTCACATCCAGCCAGCCACCTCAGCCCGGCGCTTCAGAGACACAGAGAGCCGGTGGGCCAATTAGGGCCCCCAAGGCCCCCCCCCCCCCCAGCACCCAGCACCCAGATGCGAGCACAGCCCTGTATAATTGGTTTCCTCATCTATGAATTATTAATCCTGGTTGCTCTTTGAGGTTTATGACGGGGTCGGGTCATGACAGTACACGCTCTGAGACGTCGACCCCCCCCCCCCAGTGCCGTGTTAAAACAACTCCTACAAACAAGGGGGGGGGGGGGGGGCACTGGGACACAACAAGGAGTGGACTGATGAAGGACGTCAACATCTATGAACTGACCGACTGTGTCAGCTCTAAACCCTTCTGAGAATATTTGTCATTCTTCAGACCTTCTGTAAATCGATGACATCGTTTTTTGAGAAAGCTCAAGACCTGCCGGTAAGACGCCAAAATACTCGTGGCCGGCCAACGCACTGAGGCCTCGCTGTTGTTGGCGACGGTGTTGTTGCTTCCTCGGCTCCTCTGTCTCCGCCTCACACCAGGTGTCAGGCTGTAAATATTTCATGAGGCTTTCTCTGTGCCTCGCGACTGGCGCACAAAGGCCGTCTTCAGCGCCTCGGCCCGCCGAGGCTCTCCGGAGACAGAGGCCCATCAGTTCGGCCCGGGGACGCAGACAATCTTCAGCGCTGCTAAAATTAAATTAGTGGGAAAGGGGGCATGCCGGAGAGCAGCAGCGCCGCGACGCTTCACATCGGGCATTCCGCCGCAGAAAAAAAAAAAAAAAAGGCGAGAGGGGAAAGAAATGCGGGAAACAATGCGCCGTCTGTGTGGCTCTCCAGAGGAAAAGCAGAAAGGCCATGCATGTGAGTTACGAAGTGTTAGTAAGGGTGCCAAGTTGACTTCTGTGCGTATAGGGACAAATGGACACATGCAAGACGCCGCGACAAAGAGTGCTGTATGATAAGGAGAACGTCCACATTCATGTGATCAGAGTCACAGGAAAATCACGTCATTCTCCGACCTCTGACCCCTTGCACTTGACATCCCGTCGCATGAGACTTGAACATCTTCAGCTGGATTTCCCCAGCTGGCCCTCGATTTAAGACTGCACTGAAAGATATTTGGAACCATTTCCTACTAAACAAATCCTTCCCAGCAAAGAGGAGGTGAGATTCAAACCAAAGAGCCATTTGTTAAACTACTACACAAGATTCAGGTTTGTTCTCGAGTCGGCTTCAGTCTGCAGGAGCAGGGACACTCGGAGGTCAGCATGCCAAGCGCGCCAGAGTCTCCAGTTCCACGTCGCACTACTGAATGAATTCTGGCTATTAATACGCGGCATGTCAGGGATGCCTTTCCGAGAGAACTCTAGAGAGTAATATGGGGTCGAGAGGAAGGCACAGAAGAGCATGAGTGAACAAAATGTGCACGGTGAAAGAAAACCTCCTGCAGCACAAACAACGTCAACCCTCTCATTTTACCCCCCCCCCCACCCCAAATAAAAAACAGAAACAAGAAAATAACCCCCTACTTGCCCACCAGCCTCATAAATCAAAGGCTTGCACCATGAAGAGGAACCGACCTGATCGCTCCAGGCGCAGTACAGGTCGCAGATCAGACTCCAGTTGTTGTTGATCATGCAGTCGAGGACTTTGAGATGAGCCATGTTACGTTTCCCGGAGGAGTTTACATCCGCCTCTCAGCCGTGGGTGCCGGCGCTCATCAGCAGCCTGCAGGAGGGTGGCCCCTATTTGCCCATCTCAGCAGGACTCATCCGCCGCCTGGCCGTTGCCCCCCCGGTCGCGCTTCATTAGCGATATGTTAATGAACCGTGCTGCTCAGAGACTCACATTATGTGGAACGTAAAAAAAATCCCGTGAGAGGGATGCAAGAATGAAAGTGTCGTCGGCGATACGGAGCAAGCGCGTAGGAGATGCATCACCGTGGTTACGCAGCGGGATGCGGAGCGTCCGGCAGGACTACGGAGCAGAGCGCTCTCTTCCCTCGTCCTCTGCCTTCAGAGATCCCTCCCCTCCCTTTGATGCCCGTGGCGGTGTCCCGTCCCCGGCGCTCGTCTCCGCTGTCGTGCCAGGCGGAGGCAGCTCGAGAGAGAGAGAGAGAGAGACGGAGAGACGGTGGCCCAGCGGTGCAGGATTGAGCCGAATGACACCGTGGTTTCCCTCTGCGGAGGACTCCACGTCGACCGCGACGTCTCTTCGGGAGTGAAGGTACTTGAAACACGTCAGGTTGTCAGTGTGATCCCAAAAAAAAAAAAAAGAATCATTAAAAAAAAAACACATACAAGGTGTGCAAGCTATCCGCCTCTCACTCCAGACCGACGCCTGAGTTATTTATTTCATTACTCTGCAGAAAAAAAGCTTCACAGAGACAAGCCTCCCCCCCCCCCCGACAGAGAGGCCAAAGCAGTGCCGCAGCCCCCGCCACTCTCTTAAGTAAATTAACGTCCCGTTAAAGACTTCCTTTCGATGCGGGACGTCAAAGAAATCCAGCTCTTGAGGGAGGGAAAGGAGCCGGAGATGCACAAGGGAGAGAGTTAGGAGACTACTGGATGCCAGTAAATAGTTGTCTGGGCTTGTTTATGTCGCTTCCAGCCTTTGATGTGCAGATGGTTTTGATTGTGACGTTAGCTCCGAGGCGGCTTCATTAGTTCACATGAGAGAGACCTCACTGAGGAGGAGTTTAAGATAAAGAATAAAGGGTTTAACAGATTCATTATAAACCCTCAGTAAGCTCCACATCCTCTGGGGATAAAGGCCTCTAAAAGCCAACTGTGGTCACCTCACAGGTGCAGCGGCGCGTCGTTGAAGACTTCCTGCACCTTCCGTAAACACTACAGGGTCACGCCACTGAAAGACAAGTTCAGTGATAGTACAGACGGGTCAGGGGGCTACGCACACAGTCTGGGCAGAAAGGTCAGCCGAGTGTCACGTGCCCCCCCCACCACCCCTCCTCTCAGGTCCAGACACGGCGAACCTTGGATCCTCAACACGCTATAAACAAGACTATTTGGGGGTGGTGATCACTCACCTCTCTCCTCTGCTTGCCCCCCATAACTCTTAAGCCGGCCAAGTGCTCCTCCTATCAACACACAGCCCCCCTGCTTCCCTTCACGTTGGAGCGCGGACCCCCGGTGGGAGTGATTCACTGGGAATGCCGATCATTCTCCGAAAGAGAAAGGATAAGCAAGTTGGAGCTGCTGTCAGACAGCGGGAAAAAAAATAACAAAAGCTTGTTTTTGTTTTTTTACATCCATCCCACGGACAGGAAAAATATGGAAGGAGTGACCAGGACTAGGTCTCAAAGACCCAAAGCGCCCCGCTGTCTCCGCATCACCAGGTTGCTCTCAGCAGGGACAGGAAAACACCAAAGTCATCAAAGTGCCCAGTTGTCTTCTTACGTGGAAGACAAAAACATTACAAATGCTTAAGAAGTCAGGGGGATTAGGCTAATGCGAGCAAAAACAAGATGTGCAGCAGTGACGCACTGTGCACAACATATCTAGGCCAGGGGAGTGGTACAAATCGGCCCGGCGCCAAACAAGAAGCTTCACCAGAACAGAAATATGCACGGCGCAGTGTGTCAAAGAGGTCTCCCTGATGAGCTCCTGTAGGGATAGATGGTCTGATGGGGACCAGCCGCCATCACGGACCGACAGCAGGTCAGCAGAGAGAAAAAACGTGCCCACCAGGCCACGCTAAAGCCAATATGATCCAATCAATTTGGAGTTATTGATCGCACAAAACCACCCACAGTATTGAAAACAAGAGGCGGAGCCTGCGCGTTTAAGGAGGCTGAGGTCGCGCGTGTCACGGCTCACTGACATGCAAAGAGATGAGAGGTGAGGCTGAAATGCAACGACTGCAGGCTGATGGAGTTGGTCTACATTTAAGCAGTTGTGGTGCATTCTGGGGGGGATTCCGTCTGTCGCTATAGGGTTTGGTTCTGGCGTTCTGTGGCTCCTCTGCCATCGCTTAATGAAATCGTTGCTTCAGGGTCACCATCGCTGACGGAAACAGGAAATGCAGTTTCCTCAAAGTCCAATCTAAGATGGGTCTGGATAACACCCCGTTACATAAGGGGTGATAAAGCGCGTATGGCTCATACACACAGGGTTAGACGAGGCTTCGCGCACAAAATATAAAAAGCAAAAGTAATTCCAGGAGCCCCAACGGTAAAGACATTCCCGCAGTATCTCACTGAAAGAAGCTTTATTCTACTCGGGCTGTTTGTCTATCCTGTTGTGCGTTACACAACTCGTGGCTCACAAAGGACCGTATGTGAAATATGGCACGGCCTTTAGAGAAGAGCTCCAGGCCGATGAACTGGGTCCTAAATGCTCTTCACACACTCCTCAGCAGAGTGTGCGAGTGTGTGTCCCGCAGCCAAAGATGGGGCCACATAGGGGCCGGTGTGTGTGTAATGGATAGCGGCTCAGCGTCAGCGAGCATTAGACTGGTCCTGATCTGCTTGTCTTCACCCCCCCCCCTCTTCTGACAGAGGGGCGGCTCTAGGCAGAAGAGACTGAGACAATTTGGGGGAAATGAGGACCAAAATAAAGGTTATATACGATTCATCCATCCATCAACTATTTATCTATCCATCCTTTAGCCATTTAACCCAAACCCTCCTCTGCCAATGACTACAATAAACCATCAGACCTTTAAGAAGTGAGATCATTGGGAGGCTTAATTGGGACTTGGGTGTGACCCTGGAAGTTGTTACCGGCTGTGTATGTACACGGAAAAACATTCCAGTTTCCAAAGTATTTCTTCTCATTTAAAAAAAAAAAAAAAAAAAAGCTCACGCCACAAACTGCCCACGGTGGCGTTCCCCGCCCCCTGGAAGCACGACCCGACCAGCGTCCTCTGTGTCGCTGCTTTAAACCGCAGCGAGGAGAGGACAGGCGGCCATATTCCAGGACAGTGATTCCTTTTTTCCCTCTCAGGCATTAATGTTTCCACGGGTTAAATATAGCACCGCTAGAAACACGCGGGAATAGATGACGGGGGAAAGACCGGCACGTGGACGGGGGAAGAGGGAGTGGGTGAGGGGGGGGGGTTGTGGTGCTGGGAGGGGTTATATTTAGAGCAGAGCATCACCACAGCGCGGCCATTGGTCTCCACGGCCATGGCATGAATCAATGTGGTCCCATTTGTTTGTCTGCTTTCTTTTTGGTTTTTCAAGGCAACACTTGTCTGAACAACCATGGCCGCCATTGAGTCAACCGCTGTGCTACCTGGAGTGAACCAACACTTATTCAGACATTTTTACACACAACCTCCTCTATTATCCAAGCATGAGATGGACTTTGAGAGCACAATGGAAATAAAGCTCCATCACTCTCTCCTCCTTTCCTCTCTTGAGCCTCAGCTGCTCCATCGCGGCGCTGTTGGTGTCAAAGTGACAGCAGGTCCACCGAGGCCGGGACGGCGATGAGCTCCCAATGAGCCCCCCCCCCCACCCGATGACCGGGCAGCTGTGCCCAAATCACCACAGCTCGGCTACCATCGTTTAGGCGGCAGCAGGATGGTGTGTGTGTGTGTGTGTTCGTGTGTGTTGGGGGAGAGAAACGCCCCTTGCAATGTCCCTCATTAGCGAGCTCAGATGATGGAGCAGCAGGAGGGGGGGGGGCTCATTGTGCCTGCGGTTTCACCTCCCGTTCGACCCCACGGAAGGGAGAGACAGAAACGAGCAGCGTGACAATCGGGTGAGGGTTGTGTTTGTCTGAGGCATCAGAGGCAGCCGGGGGAGGAGAGGGGGGAGTTTCTCAGTAACTTTTCACTTTGAACTGCTGCGGACAGTCCACTCTGCATTTTTAAAAATACATTTAAACCCCCCCCTACACACACACACACACACATACACCTCCCCCCACACCCCCTTGTGCTCCTCTTGAGCTCCATCAGCTGTCTCAGAAACTGCTGCTTCGCCCCCAACGATTTATGTCCTCCATCCTCGGATAGTTCTGACACAGTAAGAGGATTACTGCCACACACACACACACACAAACAAACACACACTTACGCACGCACAACCTCACACACTGTTGCCATTTTCTGATGATGGATTAATCCAAAAACATTCCACCGCTGCAATGCTGTTACGACACGCATCCAGCCCGGCAAGGACTATGATGATTATGATGACGATGATGTAACCACCAGCTCGTCAGAGAACAACACCGAGCTCCACAATGTGGACCCACAGGCGACCCGGTAACGAGTGAGGGAGCGGGGCCGATGGTCGGATGCTACGACAGGGTGGATGTCACAGGTCGTAATCGAGGGAGGTTCCGACCTAAAATCAGCTGTTCCAGGGGGAATCTGTGTGCAGATGCTGCGAGTGCTCTCGGAGAACTAGACAGTGGGGAGTAGCTGGTCTCTTTCCAGAGCCTCACCTCACGGGACGGGGTCACCTCGCGGGACGCGGTCACCCCGGCGTGTTGGCTCGCTCGGTTGTCCCGCGGTGAATCGCTCCAACGCGCCGCCATCATTTCATTCCGGGCCGCCGAGGAGGAAGAAGTCCTTTAGAGACCGCATTGAGGTGAGGGGGGGGGGATGAAGCCAACAAAATAACAAGAAAGGGAGAGAAAAAAAAAAAAGTCCTAATCCACACCGTCCTCCTTCTTCTTGTCCATCAGTGGCTAAAATCTAAAAAGACAAAGAAGAGAAGTTAGTGAGGCACTGGCACCCCGTCCCATGCAGGCCAAACTTAACCGGGACTAATGAGCCCATTCATTGAGGTGTAAACAACAGCAATGTGATCACCTGCAATCCATGTTCTTTAAAACACTACGGCCAATAAATGTCACAGCTCCCAAGTCCTTGAATTCACCATGAGCCTCCAAACTCCAAATGAAGGAAGCTATTAAGATATTGAACAATCCAAAACATCCCTGTAATTTATGCGCCTTAAATGCTGTCATAAGAACTGAAAACACAGACCAAAAAGGAATATTATGGTGATTTGTCAAGATTGTGGAGAACCCGGAATTTTAGTAATTCATTGATCAATCAATGGATGCATTTGGCTTCAAAGTGGAAAACGGCAGGTGGATCGTCGAGCTTTTTTTTTTTCTGCAACCCTTGATCAAAAATAAATATATAACATATATGGCGAGCTCTGTAATATTATTCGCACACGTGAGTGGAAAACGGGACGTGCATGTCAAATAAAAGCGGAATTCACAGCTCTCGGTTGAGGTGGGGGGGGGGGGGGGGCACACTGAACAGTATTGCGGTGTGAAAGCGCCACATCCAGCGATTATAAATGAACCATACCATAAATACAAACACCCCCCCACCCCCTCCCCGGGTCGCGGGGCGGACGACAGGTTGTTGCCGTGGTGATAACGTTTACGTTATTTGCAACCAAAGAAAAAAAAAAAAAACCTACCTGATACAAATTCAGAAAAAGTACTCGAAATGAAATACGTCCATTTTTGTGTGGAAGAGTTTGGTGGTCCGTTAAAAAAAAAAAAAAGAAGACAACGCGCTCGGTCCAGAGACGCGGTTAAAGATGGAAAAAGGTTACCGAGCGGGCCGTTGGCTGCGCTCCTCCGAGCGGACTGACCGTTGAGGCTCACTACCTGTTAGGGGAAAAACACGCCGGAGGGAGGTGGGGGCCGCGGGGGAGAGGGCGCGGGTGGCGGCGGGGTGGTACACGGTAAACGCCCTTCAGCGTGCATTTCTGTCGTCCGGGAGCTCCGGTAAAATAAAATAAAGAATAAACCTCCGGTCTCCATTCATGTCCCGTCGTTCCCGAGCTGCACCGCGCCGCCGAAGGAGCTCCACATAGCGACAACAGGGGAGGGCCAACGTGTACTCCCGCGCGGTCCCCGGTTGGCGGCGCGAGGGTCTGTGTTGCCGAATCTCCAGGGTCGGCCGAGGCCCCGCCCGCCCGCCGCGCCCGCCCATCTGGCCGGGCGTCGTCCAATCGGAGAGGCGGGTTGAATTTGGAATTTTGAAGCGGGCCAATTGGAGGCGTTGTTACATAACAGGTTCGCTCGAGAGGAGAAGCTGGTCCCTGCTGGTCGCTGGCTCGTAGGAACTTTTGTGTATAATGAAATGTTTGCGCAGTGGTGGAGAGTAACTGCAGCACGTGCATGTCGTTTGGGGGTGCTTCCATGGATGGAGCTCAATAATTAAATAAAACATGATCAAATAATCCATTATTACTCCCACAGAAACAGTAGGAACGGTTTTAGTAGTTCTGTAGAAAGTGTACTGCTTTTCCACAGAAACTTGAGTACTTGTATATGTCCTGTAACATTTCCAGAGAGTTTTACCAGGTATTTTTAATGTAACCTTTGTCTCTTGTTGTTTGGTTTTTCTTAAAAAATATTATACTTATTCATGACTTTGACTTGTTATAGAATATTTTTACATACGTGAACACTTCTTCTCTTACTAATAAATTGAAATCAATAGTCCCCTCGCACAATGCATTTAAATAATCACCTGGCCGTGAGCTGATAAACACTTTATTCCCACACTCCGTCATTCAGCTTCTCCGACCTTTAAAGTGAGCAAATGAAATCAAAGGGACGTTGTCATTGTGGGGGATGAGACACATATGCTCAGCTCTCCAATTTCCTAACGTTCAACGGTTGAGACATATTTGCTCATCCATTATCAACTCTAAGAGCGGTGTCCTTAACTTTATTATGGTGACATGTAGGGCATGGCCGGCACATGGGACTCCGCAGCGTGAAAAAATAAAGGGCTGCACAGCTGATCCGGACAAAGACAAAGGCTGATAGTGTTCTGTTTGCAGGCTTCTCCTGCAGCACAATGGAAGATGGGACAATAGGAGTCTTTTGACCCACACTGTGGCGAGGTTTCCCCGGTTTCAGAGAGGAGCTATTGTCTAAAAAGCTGGTGCACCCTCATCAAGACAATAGAGAACTTAAACTGATGTAAGTGGGACTCGGCAGTATGGGATGGTAGACATGAGGTGCATGTGTGTTTAATGTGGTTTAATATGCACATACCACACTATTAATGCAGCAAGAAGGTCTCTCCTGATTGGACACAGAGCGTGATTGTAAACCAGAAACCAAACGTTTCCCAGCTATTGCTAAAAAAACATTTTGATGATGTTTTTTCTGCATTACATGTGCGTACAGAAATTCACAAGCAAACTATAAAAATGTTTTACTGGTTCGATAGCTCATGGGCCAACAGTGATTGTTTTGTGTGGGCCCACCCCCCGCCCTCCAAAAAAAAAAAACCTTGGCCCGCTTGAGTTCACTTCACTCTCCACAGATGCAGTGCCGTGTTGTTTTTATGAATGGCAAAGTGAGGAGATTCAGATCGATGAGCGGTGAACACGGAGGAGTTGTAATGTCTGTACAGTTAAACATCCTGTTGTGTTAGCTCGTGTAGTGCACATACTGCTCTTTCTGAAGCCTGCTCGTGACTCTGTTTCTGTCCAGATGTTTCCAATAATCGACATAAACATTTTTACATTCACTGCTAATTCCCTCGTACCAAAGGTGTCGCGGAGCCAGAGTGACTCAAGCGTCCAGCAGTAAAATGTTTGGCTGGATTAGGACGTGACACGAAGCCCAAGTTCAAAGCCTTGGGATTGGGACAGGTGGAAACACCCCCCCCCCCCCTCCCCCCCTTCATGCAAAACGTGCGAGACGAAGCAAATTTCGATCAGATCTTCAATCTTAAAACTACAGTTGAGAGTTTAAGAGCATCACGTTCCTTCCCCTCTCCAGGTTGTATAAGGGGATCAGCACTGAGTGTGACGACTGGATGAAACCCAGCAGCAGTCAATCTATCAGGCCCTAATTGGAACACAACAATAACTGCTGTGGATGTTCTTTCTATTTGTGTACCGAGATGCGTCTGTCAAACGGTATTTATTAAGTTCCTAACTGGGAATGTAATTTGTCCGGCTTCTGCTGGTCTAAAATCGATTACAGCAAATGTAGGTTTTAATTGAAGGGCTGGTTCATTTACATCACAAATCCATCACACGTACAAATGTGGAAACGATGTAGCTTTGACACTGAAAAGATCTAATCTCTGAAAAAAATAATTGGGAAATATGCGTAATGGTTTCCTTGCTGAGGGGTTTGATGATCTCATGTGCGAAGGCTGATTTTATGAAAAGGACACACAGGGTTTGGGTACAATGGAGGTCTTTGTGGCTGCACAGATAGCACCCAACCCAAAAAAAAAGCTGTGTGTTTCTTCCGTCTTGGGGCGTCTCACTCCTCCGTACTTTAGGGGTCAAGGACGAGTAATAAAACCTGACATGAATTTAGTCTTCCTCTAAATGTATTAGCGGACGCGTTGTTTACGACCACAGGCGGGAAACCTGAGAGCATTTGGAAAGCGCAGCGTGGAACCCGAGCCCTCCGAACCTGCCGTAACTCTCCTGTGTTTGCGGACACTGGTATTATCCAAACAGAAAACTCTTTTATCGGGCCCTTTCACCTGCGGAGAGGCCTTGTGGCCCGAAGCTGGACCATTAGCTTGGTAAAAAACACACAACAAAGTCAACAAAAAGCACTGGAACCACCACAAGAAGGTTAGCGTATATTATGTTTAACTTCATTTCTTTTTTCAGACCACCAAAGCCTTCATCCTTCAGTTGGGACGTTGTGTACCATCTTAATGACAAATCTTTACACTGTGGTAATGTGTGTGTGTGTGTGTGTGTGCGCGATGTGACGGCTGTTTGTGGAGTTTTAGGTGATTAAGGCGCAGGAGTGCGTGGTCACATGATAACGCTGCCCGGGTGCACGCACGCTGCTGCGTGAGGTGAAGCGTGTTCTGGTCTGTTTGTCGACACGCACAATTGACCCTCTCCGTCGCCCCCACAATGGCAACAGAACATGCAAAAGTACCATGTGTGTGTATGTGTGTAGTTATAATGATATCTATATCTTTACTTCGCCCCCTGAGATCAAGGACTCACACTGTGATTGCAGCGCAACGAATTTTGTGATAGTGTGACAGTTTATTTGCGATTCACTGAAACGGGGAGATTGCCTTTTTATACATTTTATTATCGGA